>NC_140006.1:220000-427500 GCF_964263955.1 Coregonus lavaretus | reverse complement strand
TCTCTCTCTCTCTCTCTCTCTTCTCCCTCTCTCTCTCTCTTGTTCTCTGTCTCTCTGATTCTCTCTCTACCTCTCTCTCTCTCTGTCCCCTTCTTCCACACACACTGCCACCACCACCACACACTGACGCAGGGCCAGGCGGCAGCACAGTCACATTTCTAGCCAGCATAATCTCCTACTAAACAAACATGTACTGCAGGCCAGAGGCCAGGGTGCACTGGCTGCACCAGGGCAGGCTGGTGACCGTCATAACCAGCGTACTCTGCTATGGATATGGTTGAGTCTATACAGTATGTGTGTAGATCTCCATGTATAGTAATAACTATGCTGGTAAGAAAGGTGATTCAGCCACAGCACCATCATGCTGACTCAGTGTAGATCAGGACCTGACTTCAGCCCCTGCCTCTGCCTCAGCCAATCACAATGGTCCCCTGAGAGACCATTGCACATCATTTCCCATCTGCAAACCACAACAGTAACATCAGACTATTGCAAAATCTAATCTCAGCCCTAATCTAATTCTATAGGTACAAAGAGTCCTGAGAAGCATCTGGACCCACACTGGAGGGAAACAACAGGCACGATACACAACTAGATTACAGGAAACAATCAATCATTCACTCATATAGACTTCTTCGGATTCATTTTAGAAGAAAACAGAAAGAAGAGGGAGGATTGCTGCCCTGTGCCCACACATTGCAAAGAGAGGAGAATTGACTCAGGTGGCTGGCTTTTTAACTCCACTCAAATCAGAGGTTAAATTGTGGCTAAGTACCTGAGGAATTCAGGCACTAGGAACAGGGTTTTTAAAGGCCCAATGCAGCTGTTTTTATATCAATATCAAATCATTTCTGCGTGGTAAATATTATTGTTGTTTCTATCTCATATCAAGCTGTTAGGACAATTAGGACTGTCTGGGAGTGGTCTGTGTGGGGAGGGGAAAACTGAAAACTTGCTGTTATTGGCAGAGCGGTTTGGAACTCTCTTTGTTATTGGTCTATTAATCAATTTACTGCATGGTGATGTCCCCATGGAAAGCCAAAACTCCCGCCCATGCAAACCTGCTGATTAGAAGGTCCTGTGTACATTGTATTTTCAACCAGCAACTATCAGTAAATAGCAGTGATCAAATTTGTTCACACATTTACAGTGTTAGTTTCATCAGCTTTTGTACAATATGATATACTGTAAACCATAGGAACAATTATTTTGACTGCGCTGGGCCTTTAATGAGCGTTGGAGCAGACCCTTTACTCCTCAGGGTGTCTTTACCCTGAGACACTGATGCGTAGAGCAGGGGTTAATGAGTGACCATTCTACACACACACATACATACATATACACACACACGTGCGCACACACACACACAAAAACATGCCCACAAACACAGGCATGCACACACACCCTTCTCTGGCCCTTCATTGCACCTGAAACTGAGACCAGGGAACTGTAGACACTGGGCTTACAGTGATATTTTGATACACACACACACTGATAACTGGTTCTGTTGTTGCACTGCTTACAACAAGTGTCTCAGTCGGTTTTGAAAGGTCCCCTTGAAAGAAGAAAGAAAAGCTTCAGCTTCGCCCTCAATTCTTCAGGAATCAGTAACTACAGGAAACACTACAGCAGCCTCTCCTCTCTTTCGTAAAGTACCATCAGTTTGACGGTTAAGTTGTACATGGTCATTATGTAACTAACTACAGCAGTCAAGGAAGCAGGCAGCTGATGTACAATGGCCTTTGGCAGGCAGGTTGTATAACTTGTCTCCTCTATGACATGGGTAGGAGCAGAACAGGCCTGGGTTAATGGATGCCCAGGGATAGAGAAAGAAGAGAGGGGATGGCTGGGAAAGGAAATGGCACTGTAGCCCTTTCCTGCAGTCAAATGACCTAGTGGCCTCATGGGTGGAATGTTATTAATATTTGTCATAATTTCATAATGAATAAACATTTTAAAAATGTACCCGCCAATAATCTGGTGTTTCTATGTCAAACTGTTCTGTTATATTTCAGTTTTCTGTGATGTATATAAAGTGTAATATCGGGATGCAAACACTTTTTTTTAAGCACATAACCATGTGTGTGAGGTGTATACTTTTGTTTCAAAGTACACCCTGATTTAGCCCACTGCAGTAAAAGGTACAATCAATATTCTTATCGTCATCATCATCATCACCATTATCTGACGACATCCACTGATGTCTTATGATATGCCTCTGATGGAGATGGGCTGGGGGATGATGAAGAGTAAATGGACTGTGGGAGAAAAAGGCACTTCAATGGAAATATTACTTCCACGGTCATCTGACTGACATCATCCACTGTCGTCATATGGAGTGGATTTCATACAAAGTCCTCCTGTCCTGATGCTCTAATGTTGTGTGTTTGTTTCAATTATGACATTGTGAAGCAAAACGCAAAAGGCAACACTGTGTGTTGTGCGTATGGATTATGATGCCAACTGTCATCATTCACTGTTCAGTTGCCTTTTCCAGGACATCAGGTGTGATTTTTCTTTTTCCTTCTGCCTTAGAGGCACCTGGCACCTGACTCACTGACTGACACGTTGTTTAGTGTCTGTCATAATGAATATGTGCATTAAGCAAAGTTTACAGAGCATCACTGTGAGTAATAGCTACAGTAAACAATAACAGCAGTGTCAGTGTTTAATGCTCAGTCTTCAACTGTGTTATGGTCCATTGTACTTGTTTTAGTTACAGTCTGTCCATTGTTAAGTACTGTACTGGAGTGGAGATCATGAGGCAAGTCATTGGATAATTCTCAACGTCAATGCTCTGTGATTAACAGGTACTAATAGGCCTTTTCCCCTTAGAGCACAGAAAGACAAACTCTGCAGTTTTCAACAATGATCAACTGATGCAAATGATACATGTAAGCGCCTCAAACCAAATAAACCAAACAACCTTTTCCTAAAACCTTTTCCTAAAATGTCTTCATCAAATAGTATTTCAATGAATAAATCTCACTCTCTCTTAGTGTCCAGTATTCACACAGGATAATTATGTCACTTCAGTTACCAATGCCACTAGTGAAAGAAGGGGAAGATTCAGCCAGAGAATTCTTCCACTCTTGAACTGCCACTTCTCTTCCCCTTGCTTAAATCTGGCAGGGCTCTTCTACACGGGTGACTGATGTCCATTCACAGGGTCACCACACTGGGCGGGGGGTTCACTGACCAGTGGCCACAGCTCTACTGCTTCCTGGGTCAGAGGTCATGGTGCAGCTATAGGGAAGAGCAGGAAGAGGGGTGCAGGGGTCCACGCAGTGGCTGTGGGTTTCACACTGTCAGTTAGGGGGGACAAGAGACAGAGGACACACACCCATCTTCTCTTCCTCAAGCCCAGCACTATAATGAATAACACAAAATAACAGCGATCATATGTGGAAATATTCTGTTGTGACAAGTGCAGTTAAATACCATTATGCCACAAAGGGAACTCTGTCAAAACACTAGATAAGAGGACGACACTAACAGACATACAATCTTGTGAGTTGGAGTTATTTCAAACGGGAAAAAAACTACCCAAAAATGTTTTGCAATGTCACAGCCAAGGGCAATGAGTGATAATTGCAGAAAATAAATTGAGAGACACATTCTTCTCTTCTGGCAAAGGGATACCAGTGAGATTCCTAAAACACTTCAGTTTATCAATCTGGGCTGAGTTAATGTATCTGACCTCAAGCCAACACAAGCTTATCTTGTGATATTCTGTTGTGCCTTTTTAATGGCTTGTATTGTGGTCATGTTTGGGTTTAAGGGCATGTTGTGATGATCTTGTTGTGTGTTGTGTGAAAGATAAATATCCCCTATCTATTTGTGAAACGCCTTCTAATATAAAACTAATATTAGAAAGTAAACACTCTGTCCCTCTGGCTGGCAGGCTGGGGCAGTGTTGTAGTACTCGAGTATAAAGGACTCAGACTTGTAGTCGGAATCGAACACTAGGGACTTGGGAACTTGACTCGGACTCAAGGTTTAGTGATTTGACTACATCACTGGGCTGGCGGTTGAGTGCAGCAGCTCAGCCTGTCGACAGAAGAGAGTCAAGAGACCCATCTCTCTATATATAAACAAAGAAGCTGTAGGCGAGGGAACGACACATAGTGCAACACAGTTATGGCCTAAGAGTCAAATACATACAGAGAAGTCTCAGCCAGAAGGATTCAGCTACAACACCTAGCCTTG
Source organism: Coregonus lavaretus (assembly GCF_964263955.1). NCBI lineage: Eukaryota > Metazoa > Chordata > Actinopteri > Salmoniformes > Salmonidae > Coregonus > Coregonus lavaretus. The sequence continues at coordinate 423,291 of NC_140006.1, read as the reverse complement.
CTTGTATACTGAGAGAAGTGGATGAAATTGAATAGATACTGTAACTGTTGTTATTGTCTCCCATAGTAAGAAAGGACACTTTGCAATATCACATGACGTGTGCCGGCAGATGGTTTGCATGCATGTCTTTGTATGGCGGTTCATGAATATTTATCATGAATGTACTGTATAACAATAAAATGTTCCATTGCCATGGCAGCAGCACGCTTCTCCTAAGAATAATCCACCCTGGGCTAAGAGCAGGGGGAGGAGCTGGGCTTTGATGGACATCGCACTGCACACTGCCCTATCCCATCTGGACAAGAGGAATACCTATGTAAGAATGCTGTTCATTGACTATAGCTCAGCCTTCAACACCATAGTAACCTCCAAGCTCATCATTAAGCTCGGGGCCCTGGGTCTGAACCCCGCCCTGTGCAACTGGGTCCTGGACTTCCTGACGGGCCATCCCCAGGTGGTGAAGGTAGGAAACAACACCTCCACTTCGCTGATCCTCAACACAGGGCCCCACAAGGGTGCGTGCTCAGCCCCCTCCTGTACTCCCTGTTCACCCATGACTGCGTGGCCACGCATGCCTCCAACTCAATCATCAAGTTTGCAGAAGACAAAACAGTAGTAGGCCTGATTACCAACAATAACGAGACAGCCTACAGGGAGGAGGTGAGGGCCCTGGTGGAATAGTGCCAGGAAAATAACCTCTCCCTCAAAGTCAACAAAACGAAGGAGCTGATCGTGAACTTCAGGAAACAGCAGAGGGTGCACCCCCCTATCCACATCGACGGGACCGCAGTGGAGAAGGTGAAAAGCTTCAAGTTCCTCTGCGTACACATCACTGACAATCTGAAATGGTCCACTCACACAGACAGTGTGGTGAAGAAGGCACAACAGCGCCTCTTCAACCTCAGGAGGCTGAAGAAATTTGGCTTGGCCCCTAAGACCCTCACAAACATTTACAGATGCACAATTGAGAGCATCCTGTCGGGCTGTATCACCGCCTGGTACGGCAACTGCACCGCCCGCAACCGCAGGGGCACACTGCCTGCCCTCCAGGACACCTACAACACCCAATGTCACAGGAAAGCCAAAAAGATAATCAAGGACATCAACCACCCGAGCCACGGCCTGTTCACCCCGCTACCATCCAGAAGGCGAGGTCAGTACAGGTGCATCAAAGCTGGGACCTGAAAAACAGCTTCTATCTCAAGGCCATCAGACTGTTAAATAGCCATCAGGCTGCTGCCCTATATACATAGACATGGAATCACTGGTCACTTTAATAATGGAACACTAGTCACTTTAATAACGTTTACATACTGCTTTACTCATTTAATTACTGTATTCTATTCTACTGTATTTTAGTCAATGCCACTCCAACATTGCGTGTCCTAATATTTATATATTTCTTAATTCCATTCTTTTACTTTTAGATTTGTGTGTATTGTCATGAATTGTTAGATACTACTGCACTGTTGGAGCTAGGAACACCAGCATTTCGCTACACCCGCAATAACGTCTGCTAAATATGTGTACGTGACCAATACAATTTGATTTGATTCGAAAAACCAATGGGAGATGTGGATGGTCAGCATGGACAAGGTGTCCAAAGAGGGGCATCATGGGAGTTGGAGTAATAACCACGTTTTTTTTTTTTTAAGTACCAGGCTCAAATTAGAAGTAGCTGTGGTGCTACAAAGTTTCTTAATTGCAAAGTGTCCTAACTGCAAGCGGTAGACAGGTTGTTTTTTAATCATGGTGATATTTTAACTAGTGGAAAGGACGTTACTCTGTGAGGGTTTGGTCCCATTGCCCAATAGCAGCTGTTTTGGTTACTTTTGCCCCACGTGAAAATCTGAAACAGAAGCTGGACACAATATATTACACTAACATAACATGACATGTCCATTATAGTGTCAATTCTATTGCTTTCTGAAACAATTGTCTGCCTTTACCTGAAATAGTGTAAAAGGCCTGTCTAGCTTCTAACATGAACAACTTGAAACCTGAAACAACCAACACTGTTTGTTACCACTGTAGCATAGCTCCAGGCTTGAGGCTATGCATAATTAATTCACTTCAAGGATATTGATGAAACAACCACTTGACTGGCTCCTCTGGGCAACACTTTACTTTACCAAACAAACATACTAACACTTACGTGGGCCAAATTGCTCTAATCTAGCTATTTATTCAATTTAGACTGAACTCATACGAGACTGCCCAGTGAATATATACACTGCTCAAAAAAATTAAGGGAACACTAAAATAACACATCCTAGATCTGAATGAATGAAATAATCTTATTAAATACTTTTTTCTTTACATATTTGAATGTACTGACAACAAAATCACACCAAAATTATCAATGGAAATCAAATGTATCAACCCATGGAGGTCTGGATTTGGAGTCACCCTCAAAATTAAAGTGGAAAACCACACTACAGGCTGAACCAACTTTGATGTAATGTCCTTAAAACAAGTCAAAATGAGGCTCAGTAGTGTGTGTGGCCTCCACGTGCCTGTATGACCTCCCTACAACGCCTGGGCATGCTCCTGATGAGGTGGCGGATGGTCTCCTGAGGGATCTCCTCCCAGACCTGGACTAAAGCATCCGCCAACTCCTGGACAGTCTGTGGTGCAACGTGGCGTTGGTGGATGGAGCGAGACATGATGTCCCAGATGTGCTCAATTGGATTCAGGTCTGGGGAACGGGCGGTCCATAGCATCAATGCCTTCCTCCTGCAGGAACTGCTGACACACTCCAGCCACATGAGGTCTAGCATTGTCTTGCATTAGGAGGAACCCAGGGCCAACCGCACCAGCATATGGTCTCACAAGGGGTCTGGGGATCTCATCTCGGTACCTAATGGCAGTCAGGCTACCTCTGGCGAGCACATGGAGGGCTGTGCGGCCCCCCAAAGAAATGCCACCCCACACCATGACTGACCCACCGCCAAACCGGTCATGCTGGAGGATGTTGCAGGCAGCAGAACGTTCTCCACGGCGTCTCCAGACTCTGTCACGTCTGTCACGTGCTCAGTGTGAACCTGCTTTCATCTGTGAAGAGCACAGGGCGCCAGTGGCTAATTTGCCAATCTTGGTGTTCTCTGGCAAATGCCAAACGTCCTGCACGGTGTTGGGCTGTAAACACAACCCCCACCTGTGGACGTCGGGCCCTCATACCACCCTCATGGAGTCTGTTTCTGACCGTTTGAGCAGACACATGCACATTTGTGGCCTGCTGGAGGTCATTTTGCAGGGCTCTGGCAGTGCTCCTCCTGCTCCTCCTTGCACAAAGGTGGAGGTAGCGGTCCTGCTGCTGGGTTGTTGCCCTCCTACGGCCTCCTCCACGTCTCCTGATGTACTGGCCTGTCTCCTGGTAGCGCCTCCATGCTCTGGACACTACGCTGACAGACACAGCAAACCTTCTTGCCACAGCTCGCATTGATGTGCCATCCTGGATGAGCTGCACTACCTGAGCCACTTGTGTGGGTTGTAGACTCCGTCTCATGCTACCACTAGAGTGAAAGCACCGCCAGCATTCAAAAGTGACCAAAACATCAGCCAGGAAGCATAGGAACTGAGAAGTGGTCTGTGGTCACCACCTGCAGAACCACTCCTTTATTGGGAGTGTCTTGCTAATTGCCTATAATTTCCACCTGTTGTCTATTTTATTTGCACAATAGCATGTGAAATGTATTGTCAATCAGTGTTGCTTCCTAAGTGGACAGTTTGATTTCACAGAAGTGTGACTTGGAGTTACATTCTGTTGTTTAATTGTTCCCTTTATTTTTTTGAGCAGTGTATTTTAATATTGTTGTGTCCAGGACAGTTATAGCCTTGTCTGTGTGTTTTAACAGCTCTGGCCTAAAAAAATTAAACAGATGCAAACGTGTAATGTGCACAAAATGAAAATGTGTAATGCACAGAAAAAATCTAACCAAAATCTATATGCCAGTAATTTATGTTGAAGAACAGCATTGGAAAATATATGTTCATGAGAGTCACTGACTGACTCTGTCGCAGTAATGCACCAATGAATTGGTGAAAACATTGCCAAAGCATTGACCTTTTACTTACATTCATTAACTCTACCAGAACAGCATTAGGATGATAATGTACCATATGAGCCTTGTGCATGAAACTGGGGCTGAAGAATTAAGCCTTGCTAACAGACAGCATTAGGCCAAATGGCACAGGCAGGCTCTGTATCTAACAACAACAAGCTACATTGGTGATCGCTTTGTGTGTGTGTGTGTATGTGTGTGTGTGTGTGTGTGTGTGTGTGTGCGTGGTGTCTATTTCAACTGTTACAAGTCAGTGAAAACCTGTCAGTCAATCTGTCTTAAACATGTACTTAGTGACTCTGATAATGTTGCTGCTCTACAGTCTACCACCACACAGAAGTAATTACAGTGTTGCCATGGAGGAGGGGGGGGGGGGGTTATCTTATGGATATTACTATAACTCATCAAGGCTAATGTACTGTAACGATAGCAGCTTTGATAATGTTGTAAAGTCATGACAAGAATGATTAAGTGGATGTTTTAACTTTTTGTGTCATGTTTTTCTACTTGAAGTAAGTTAGCTTGGTTGCCAGATATGTACTCATACAGTGAGGGAAAAAAGTATTTGATCCCCTGCTGATTTTGTTGGTTTGCCCACTGACAAAGACATGATCAGTCTATAATTTTAATGGTAGGTTTATTTGAACAGTGAGAGACAGGATAACAACAAATAAATCCAGAAAAACGCATGTCAAAAATGTTATACATTTATTTGCATTTTAATGAGGGAAATAAGTATTTAACCCCCTCTCAATCAGAAAGATTTCTGGCTCCCAGGTGTCTTTTATACAGGTAACGAGCTGAGATTAGGAGCACACTCTTAAAGGGAGTGCTCCTAATCTCAGCTTGTTACCTATATAAAAGACACCTGTCCACAGAAGCAATCAATCAATCAGATTCCAAACTCTCCACCATGGCCAAGACCAAAGAGCTCTCCAAGGATGTCAGGGACAAAATTGTAGACCTACACAAGGCTGGAATGGGCTACAAGACCATCGCCAAGCAGCTTGGTGAGAAGGTGACAACAGTTGGTGCGATTATTCGCAAATAGAAGAAACACAGAAGAACTGTCAATCTCCCTCGGCCTGGGGCTCCATGCAAGATCTGACCTCGTGGAGTGACAATGATCATGAGAACGGTGAGGAATCAGCCCAGAACTACACGGGAGGATCTTGTCAATGATCTCAAGGCAGCTGGGACCATAGTCACCAATAAAACAATTGGTAACACACTACGCCGTGAAGGACTGAAATCCTGCAGCGCCCGCAAGGTCCCCCTGCTCAAGAAAGCACATATACATGCCCGTCTGAAGTTTGCCAATGAACATCTGAATGATTCAGAGGAGAACTGTGTGAAAGGGTTGTGGTCAGATGAGACCAAAATCGAGCTCTTTGGCATCAACTCAACTCGCCGTGTTTGGAGGAGGAGGAATGCTGCCTATGACCCCAAGAACACCATCCCCACCGTCAAACATGGAGGTGGAAACATTATGCTTTGGGGGTGTTTTTCTGCTAAGGGGACAGGACAACTTCACCGCATCAAAGGGACGATGGACGGGGCCATGTACCGTCAAATCTTGGGTGACAACCTCCTTCCCTCAGCCAGGGCATTGAAAATGGGTCGTGGATGGGTATTCCAGCATGACAATGACCCAAAACACACGGCCAAGGCAACAAAGGAGTGGCTCAAGAAGATGCACATTAAGGTCCTGGAATGGCCTAGCCAGTCTCCAGACCTTAATCCCATAGAAAATCTGTGGAGGGAGCTGAAGGTTTGAGTTGCCAAACGTCAGCCTCGAAACCTTAATGACTTGGAGAAGATCTGCAAAGAGGAGTGGGACAAAATCCCTCCTGCAAACCTGGTGGCCAACTACAAGAAACGTCTGACCTCTGTGATTGCCAACAAGGGTTTTGCCACCAAGTACTAAGTCATGTTTTGCAGAGGGGTCAAATACTTATTTCCCTCATTAAAATGCAAATCAATGTATAACATTTTTGACATGCGTTTTTCTGGATTTTTGTTGTTGTTATTCTGTCTCTCACTGTTTACATTTTACATTTACATTTTAGTCGTTTAGCAGACACTCTTATCCAGAGCGACTTACAGTTAGTGAGTGCATACATTATTTTTTTAGATTTTTCATACTGGCCCCCCGTGGGAATCGAACCCGCAACCCTGGCGTTGCAAACGCCATGCTCTACCAACTGAGCTACATCCCTGCCGGCCATTCCCTCCCCTACCCTGGACGACGCTGGGCCAATTGTGCGCCGTCCCGTGGGTCTCCCGGTCGCGGCCGGCTACGACAGAGCCTGGATTCTAACCAGGATCTCTAGTGGCACAGCCAGCACTGCGATGCAGAGCCTTAGACCACTGCGCCACTAATAAACCTACCATTAAAATTATAGACTGATCATTTCTTTGTCAGTGGGCAAACGTACAAAATCAGCAGGGGAACAAATTCTTTTTTCCCTCACTGTATGTGCTTTCAAGTCAGTAGGGTTGGATCAAGGCAAGCACATACAGATCTGGCGGCCACCAGGCTGCAAGTATTACATTATATCAGAATATGAAATGGCCTATTTAATAGCATTATCCTTGAGACAGGTTGGCAGACAGCAGACAAAGCTGATGTCACCATGCAAGAACTCCTCTGATACAGAGACAGGTAGACATTCAGCCTAATGGACCCAAGGCAACAGCAGAAAACAGGCTTAGACAGACACAGGGCTGTCTTTGTAATGATTCTCTAGATCTCAGGAGTGTGTGTAACCTTTTGTACTGGAGGTCTGTGTGCCTGTCTGAGGGTTTCGTGAAGCTTAAACAGTGCCTATCTGTTTATGAGCCAGTGTAACGGCTGTAATGCCTGTGTGTGTGTGTGTGTGTGTGTGTGTGTGTGTGTGTGTGTGTGTGTGTGTGTGTGTGTGTGTGGTGTGTGTGTAAGACAGGGATAGACAGCGGGAGAGAGAAAGGAAAAGAGATCTAGAGGCTTAGAGAGTGACTATGCGAGAGTGTGCTAGCGTGCGGGTGCCATGGGTGGATGTGTACGTAATGTGATAAAGTGAGCTTTGGTCTGCGGAGCCGGAGTTCTCAGGATAGCAGAGAGAGCAGTAAGGTGCAGGGTACAGCAGGGTCAGGGAAGGTATCTCTGTACTGTGGGCATAAGGGATCTGCTTACTGACCCATACAGTGGACACTTGGATTAGTGACAGGTTCCAAAGTTCATATCAGGGCCCAGGGGCAGGTGATAAAGATGTTATTCGATTCCTGAAGAGGCAATGGTGTGTAGGTGATTTAGAACACCTAAAACATGTTAATAAATACCCAGAGTTTTTAGAACTCAGGGTCCTATATTACATGTTATAAACATATTATGAACATGTTATTACATGCTATCTGATCATTTGAGTCTATGCATGTCTCCGGTTTCGTGATCACAGTTAGATACAGTAGTTGGTCTTGTCCTGTACAGACTCTCTCCACTGGCTCCTCCATGAAAAGAATGAGTGGGAGCCTGATTGTCGAGGAAACAAAAGACCAGATTAAAGTAGAAAGAAAAGTAGCAAGAGAGAGAGATTAAAAAAGAATGGGAAAAAGCTAGCACATAATTCATGAGGCATGTGCTTTCTATGCAGATAGATAAAATGGCAGGGTTTACACACACTTGTGTCTGTCTGCGGTTGTGTTGTTGGGAGCTAGCTATGTTAACACTGAGGACAGTCTCTTTTGCTCATGCTACCAACAGTTCAGTGGCTATTATGTAGTCATTGTAATTAGTACTTTCAATGTGTAAATCTAAACGCTGTCTGCCTGAAATGTCTGCAATTAAAACAGTCTCTAATGTATTATGTAACGTAGAAGTGCTTGCTGCTAGTTTATTGTCTCATGAATATGGATGGATTTATATGCAGGAGAGAGGTTTGTAAACCAAGGCCCAGCCCAGACAGAGACAGTAAACAGAGTACTGGGTCAAAGTCTGCCTGCAGTAACTAGAGAGAGAGAAAGAGAGAGAGAGAGAGAGAATCTAAAAATCTCTAACAGAAAACCAAAGAAAAGTAATAACAGTGATAAATGGTTTGATGAAGAATGCAAAAACCTAAGAAAGAAATTGAGAAACCTATCCAACCAAAAACATAGAGACCCAGAAAACCTGAGCCTACGCCTTCACTATGGTGAATCACTAAAACAATACAGAAATACACTACGGAAAAAGAAGGAACAGCATGTCAGAAATCAGCTCAATGTAATTGAAGAATCCATAGACTCTAACCACTTCTGGGAAAATTGGAAAACACTAAACAAACAACAACAACACGAAGAGCTATCTATCTATACGAACAGCCCTTGCTGTCTCTGCCAGGCCGGTTCCCCTCTCCACTGGGGTTCTCTGCCTCTAACCCTGTTGCAGGGGCTGAGTCACTGGCTTGCTGGTGCTCTTTCATGCCGTCCCTGGGAGGGGTGCGTCACTTGAGTGGGTTGAGTTACTGACGTGATCTTCCTGTCTGGGTTGGCGCCCCCCCCTTGGTTTGTGCTGTGGTGGAGACCTCTGTGGGCTATACTCGGCCTTGTCTCAGGATTGTAAGTTGGTGGTTGGGGATATCCCTCTAGTGGTGCGGGGGCTGTGCTTTGGCGGAGTGGGTGGGGTTATATCCTTCCTGTTTGGCCCTGTCCGGGGGTTTCTTCGGATGGGGCCACAGTGTCTCCGGACCGCTCCTGTCTCAGCCTCCAGTATTTATGCTGCAGTAGTTTATGTGTCGGGGGGCTGGGGTTAGTTGGTTATACCTGGAGTACTTCTCCTGTCTTATCCAGTGTCCTGTGTGAATTTAAGTATGCTCTCTCTAATTCTCTCGTTCTCTCTTTCTCTCTGAGAACCTGAGCCCTAGGACCATACGTCAGGACTACCGGGCATGATGACACCTTGCTATCCCCAGTCCGCCTGGCCTTGCTGCTATTCCAGTTTCAACTGTTCTGCCTGCGGCTACGAAACCCCTACCTGTCCCAGACCTGCTGTTTTCAACTCTAAATGATCGGCTATGAAAAGCCAACTGAGAGACCTGAGCCCTAGGACCATACGTCGGGACTACCGGCCGTGGTGACTCCTTGCTGTCCCCAGTCCGCCTGGCCTTGCTGCTATTCCAGTTTAAACTGTTCTGCCTGCGGTTATGGAACCCCTACCTGTCCCAGACCTGCTGTTTTAAACTCTAATGATCGGCTATGAAAAGCCAACTGAGATTTATTCCTGATTATTATTTGACCATGCTTGTCACTTATGAACATTTTTGAACATCTTGGCATGGTTCTGTTATAATCTCCACCCGGCACAGCCAGAAGAGGACTGGCCACCCCTCATAGCCTGGTTCCTCTCTAGGTTTCTTCCTAGGTTTTGCCTTTCTAGGGAGTTTTTCCTAGCCACCGTGCTTCTACACCTGCATTACTAGCTGTTTGGGGTTTTAGGCTGGGTTTCTGTACAGCACTTCGAGATATTAGCTGATGTAAGAAGGGCTATATAAAATAAAATTGATTGATTGATTGATCCAAAACGGAGATGTATGGGTAAACCACTTCTCCAACCTTTTTGGCCCTATAACAGAGAACAAACAGCAAAAAAATATACATGATCAAATGCAAATCTTAGAATCAACTATTAAAGACTACCAGAACCCACTGGATTCTCCAATTACATTGAATGAACTACAGGACAAAATACAAACCCTCCAACCCAAAAAGGCCTGTGGTGTTGATGGTATCCTCAATGAAATGATAAAATATACAGACCACAAATTTCAATTAGCTATACTTAAACTCTTTAACATCATCCTTAGCTCTGGCATCTTCCCCAATATTTGGAACCAAGGACTGATCACCCCAATCCACAAAAGTGGAGACAAATTTGACCCCAATAACTACCGTGGGATATGCGTCAACAGCAACCTTGGGAAAATCCTCTGCATTATCATTAACAGCAGACTAGTTCATTTCCTCAGTGAAAACAATGTACTGAGCAAATGTCGAATTGGCTTTTTACCAAATTACCGTACGACAGACCACGTATTCACCCTGCACACCCTAATTGACAAACAAACAAACCAAAACAAAGGCAAAGTCTTCTCATGCTTTGTTGATTTCAAAAAAGCTTTTGACTCAATTTGGCATGAGGGTCTGCTATACAAATTGATGGAAAGTGGGGTTGGGGGAAAAACATACGACATTATAAAATCCATGTACACAAACAACAAGTGTGCGGTTAAAATTGGCAAAAAACACACACATTTCTTTCCACAGGGCCGTGGGGTGAGACAGGGATGCAGTTTAAGTCCCACCCTCTTCAACATATATATCAACGAATTGGCGAGGGCACTAGAACAGTCTGCAGCACCCGGCCTCACCCTACTAGAATCTGAAGTCAAATGTCTTCTGTTTGCTGATGATCTGGTGCTTCTGTCACCAACCAAGGAGGGCCTACAGCAGCACCTAGATCTTCTGCACAGATTCTGTCAGACCTGGGCCCTGACAGTAAATCTCAGTAAGACAAAAATAATGGTGTTCCAAAAAAGGTCCAGTTGCCAGGACCACAAATACAAATTCCATCTAGACACCGTTGCCCTAGAGCACACAAAAAACTATACATACCTCGGCCTAAACATCAGCGCCACAGGTAACTTCCACAAAGCTGTGAACGATCTGAGAGACAAGGCAAGAAGGGCCTTCTATGCCATCAAAAGGTACATAAAATTTGACATACCAATTAGGATCTGGCTAAAAATACTTGAATCAGTTATAGAACCCATTGCCCTTTATGGTTCTGAGGTCTGGGGTCCGCTCACCAACCAAGAATTCACAAAATGGGACAAACACCAAATTGAGACTCTGCATGCAGAATTCTGCAAAAACATCCTCCGTGTACAACGTAAAACACCAAATAATGCATGCAGAGCAGAATTAGGCCAATACCCGCTAATTATCAAAATCCAGAAAAGAGCCGTTAAATTCTATAACCACTTAAAAGGAAGCGATTCCCAAACCTTCCATAACAAAGCCATCACCTACAGAGAGATGAACTTGGAGAAGAGTCCCCTAAGTAAGCTTGTCCTGGGGCTCTGTTCACAAACACAAACAGACCCCACACAGCCCCAGGACAACAACAACAACAACAACAACAACACAATTAGACCCAACCAAATTATGAGAAAACAAAAAGAGAATTACTTGACACATTGGAAAGAACAAACAAATAAACAGAGCAAACTAGAATGCTATTTGGCCCTAAACAGAGAGTACACAGTGGCAGAATACCTGACCACTGTGACTGACCCAAACTTAAGGAAAGCTTTGACTATGTACAGACTCAGTGAGCATAGCCTTGCTATTGAGAAAGGCCGCCGTAGGCAGACCTGGCTCTCAAGAGAAGACAGGCTATGTGCACACTGCCCACAAAATGAGGTGGAAACTGAGCTGCACTTCCTAACCTCCTGCCAAATGTATGACCATATTAGAGACACATATTTCCCTCAGATTACAGCGATCCACAAAGTATTCGAAAACAAACCCAATTTTGATAAACTCCCTTATCTACTGGGTGAAAAACCACAGTGTGCCATCACAGTTGCAAGATTTGTGACCTGTTGCCACAAGAAAAGGGCAACCAGTGAAGAACAAACACCATTGTAAATACAACCCATATTTATGTTTATTTATTTTCCCATTTGTACTTTATCTATTTGCACATTGTTACAACACTGTATATATACATAATATGACATTTGAAATGTCTTTATTCTTTTGAAACTTCTGAGTGTAATGTTTACTGTTAATATTTATTGTTTATTTCACTTTTGTTTACTATCTACTTCACTTGCTTTGGCAATGTTAACACACGTTTCCCATGCCAATAAAGCCCTTAAATTGAAATTGAAATTGAAATTGAGAGAGAGAGAGAGAGAGAGAGAGAGAGAGAGAGAGAGAGAGAGAGAGAGAGAGAGAGAGAGAGAGAGAGAGAGAGAGAGAGAGCGAGAGAGAGAGAGAGAGCGAGAGAGAGAGAGAGAGAGAGAGAGAGAGAGAGAGAGAGAGAGAGAGAGAGAGAGAGAGAGAGAGAGAGAGAGAGAGAGAGAGAGAGAGAGAGAGAGAGCGAGAGAGAGAGAGAGAGAGAGAGAGAGAGAGAGAGACAGAGAGAGAGAGAGAGAGAGAGGTAACCTAACCTGGGGGTCAGGTCTTAGTCTCTGTCTTCCACTGATCCCGCTCACATGACAATACAGATCTATGACACAAGCGTGTGCGCACACACAAACAGACACACACACATTATTGATTATTGTATTGATATGTTGTCTATAATTTGTTTTGGTTCATTCTGGTTCCTTCATTCTTCCTAAGGGGGGGGGGGGGGGGGTATTGATTTCTCCAATCATTTCCGCCCCTCCTCCCTTCATTCATAAATCCATGTAGTCAGAATTTCTGCAGCCAGGCCATTGACAAATGGTGTACTGTAGCTTAAGCATCAACAAAGGAAACCCATAACCTAGGCAATTGTGTTGGCTATATACTTGGTATATATGGGGGGCTGATGGTGACACTTAAACAAATCCAAGGCCCTGCTGTTTTAGCAGTTTGACATTTGACATGCGTCCTAGAATAAATACAAGGAGAAACGTATTGTTACTGCTACCTCTAATCCCTACGTAAGCGTCGATTGCTTTGCCACATTGCAGCCTACTGTGCGTTATTTTGGAACGAATGCCCAATTGTTTAGGCTATCCACACATTAATGTTTTTACACAGTAACTAGGCCATCACAACGGCCCATGCTGTGGTTTATCAACACCGGCATGGTCACAATAATAATAGGTACATTCTCCTGGAGAGGCGTGACCAAGATGAGTATAATTTTCCGACAGAACAGAACACCATCCAATGTCACAGACTTACCTCAATGCGACCCGCACCGAACTTTCGTCCTGTCCACTCATGTTTCCGATTAGGGTTGTCACGGCTGGAACAACCACGATATAAATAGCTTGATTTTATTTTTCTTTATCCGCTTACAGCAGGCAGCTTCGTTACCCGAAGCGCGTGAGCAACCACAGCTCACATCCACCTTATATAAATAAATTAAATACGAAGTCAGCATTAGTGTGCTATTCTCTGTGCTATATCTCGGGTGAGGCGCATTCTGAATAAACGTAGGCTACGATATTCGAGGTTACATTTTCAATGACATTGCATTATTCCCGTATAGAGGCCAGCCTTGCTAGGTGGTAGGGACAGAAGAATACACTTGCCCGCTCCTGTGTGGCACCCGAGGAGCGAAACGTAATTAAGCCACGCCTTCTGAGATGTACCCTCCCAATCTGACAGAGGGAAAATATCAACCCCGTTGAATGAGTGAAGAAACATCGTAGCCCCTCTATTGTAACATCATTCAATGGAATACTTAAAGTGAATGTGTATAGTTTTCTTAAGAATGTAAAACTGTTCGTTAAATGATAACCTTCTCAAGGCCAATTATAGAGGCCAACTGATGGAAAATTGTGGATTATTGATGACCACTAGCTGAGTCTCAAGCAATCACTCAAGCAAACTTGTTATCTGCAATGCAATTTAAAACGTCCAATGCAGTTGACAACCGCCGATACAATTAAAAATGAAGAGGTTTAGCATATTGTATGTAGCCATATAGTTTGACATTCCAATCTATAGTGAAAATGTTTGTGAAATACCAAATGGTGTAGGCCTAATAGTTAGTGTTACTGATGTAGGTGTGCATGGATAGCGCATGGCACCATCGCGTGGTCATTGGTTAAGATTACAAAAGTGCAGTGTGATCGAAATCATTTCCGTCGTTATACACCAGATGGCATCAGATACACGTTAAATTGAATACCCCTGTACTCTGAGACTGGAATATGCAACCAACCACAAAATGCTGACTAATTACAACACAACACAACAATGAATCAATCAATTATTTGAGTTTTACACAGTCTTAGTGGTTGTCTTATTTTATTTACAGGAAAATACATTTTCCAAATCAAAAGTTTCATGAGCCAAGCATATTTGAAACTACATATAGGAATCACATTGATGTAAATGAACACTCAGTGCACATTCTTGCATGCAGAATGAACAACAGTACCAGAACAGGTGGGCGTAAAAGGTTTTGTCTGTTTTCTCACATGCATTAGTTACTACAAGAGGTACCATTAAATTAACAACAATTTTGCTAATCAAACTTAAATTGTCACAGTTGCCAAAATTGAATGAATTGCCTATGACAAAGTAAAATGCTATAATACATGTCAAATACAGTACATTCGGATGTTCCACAAAATGACAAAATAATTGTATCAAATAATTGTTAGTAAGTCAAAGTGTTGTGGGAACATAGTAGAGTAGGCCTAAATGAACTGTTGCAATTTTATAGAATATCAAAGTATATTTGATTTTGTTTGACTTTGATCCATAGTCTTGGTTACATAGCTAAACTCATGGTCATGTGTACATGTTTTCATGTATACAGTTTCAAGCATCACCTCTTGATTCTACTCACTCCATACCATTCTCAGTCACTTTAAGACACTGTTTCATCCAGTAGTATACTGTAGATACTTCCTATCAACAGGGCTGAGCAACACATCATGTTTTTTTTTGTTTTTTTACAGTACAGGGAAATCAGGTTTCAAACTATGTCAGGTGTCCTTTTCAAGACACAAAATATTAGTTAGAATCCCAAGGAATGAGGAGAAGCCTGAATATGTAGGTTCTTTTCAGCCTTATTACCTATTTACAACAGTAGTTATAACCAAGTATATTACAAAAGTTCACTCCTTTACTTCCATGAACACTAACTATTCATGGTGCAAGCTATTGTATTTCTCCTCCCACAATGCTCTCTGTTTAGCATTGATTGAAAGAGACAGTTCAAATATAACAAGTAATTGAGGCATCACTCACACTCACCCATTCAATGCAAAGGCAAATATAAGTACCATATTAACAAAGTATACATTACAATATATAATTTACATATTTATAACTTACATACATTATTTTCCATGTCACTTCTCTTCAAGACAGTTTAGTCTGAGATGTAGTGGTAAAAATATAGCAGATGCACTTATTGTACACTTGTTAAGATTCTGCCATTGCGGTTAATGATTTCATTCTGTGACACTGACATGTCACAGTCATTACAGTCAGGGTATAAGCCAATCAAAAAACCTAGTACTAGTACAGTGCCTTGTAAAAGTATTCATCCCCCTTGGCGTTTTTCCTATTTTGTTGCATTACAACCTGTAATTTAAATGGATTTTTATTTGGATTTCATGTAATGGACATACACAAAATAGTCCAAATTGGTGAAGTGAAATGAAAAAAATAACTTGTTTCAAAAAATTCTAAAAAATAAATAACCGAAAAGTGGTGTGTGCATATGTATTCACCCCTTTGCTATGAAGCCCCTAAATAAGATCTGGTGCAACCAATTACCTTCAGAAGTCACATAATTAGTTAAATAAAGTCCACCTGTGTGCAATCTAAGTGTCACATGATCTCAGTATATATACACCTGTTCTGAAAGGCCCCAGAGTCTGCAACACCACTAAGCAAGGGGCACCACCAAGCAAGCGGCACCATGAAGACCAAGGAGCTCTCCAAACAGGTCAGGGACAATGTTCTGGAGAAGTACAGACCAGGGTTGGGTTATAAATATCCGACAGAGCACCATTAAATCCATTATTAAAAAATTGAAAGAATATGGCATCACAACAAACCTGCCAAGAGAGGGCCGCCCACCAAAACTCACGGACCAGGCAAGGAGGGCATTAATCAGAGAGGCAACAAAGAGACCAAAGATAACCCTGAAGGAGCTGCAAAGCCGTACACTCAACAGAGCTGGGCTTTACGGAAGAGTGGCCAGAAAAAAGCCATTGCTTAAAGAATAAAATAAGCAAACACGTTTGGTGTTCGCCAAAAGGCATGTGGGAGACTCCCCAAACATATGGAAGAAGGTACTCTACGCTTTTTGGCCATCAAGGAAAACGTTATGTCTGGCGCAAACCCAACACCTCTCATCACCCAAGAACACCATTCCCACAGTGACCTGTTTCAGTCTTCCAGAGATTTGAGACTGGGACGGAGGTTCACCTTCCAGCAGGACAATGACCCTAAGCATACTGCTAAAGCAACACTTGAGTGGTTTAAGGGGAAACATTTAAATGTCTTGGAATGGCCTAGTCAAAGCCCAGACCTCAATCCAATTGAGAATCTGTGGTATGACTTAAAGATTGCTGTACAACAGCAGAACCCATCCAACTTGAAGGAGCTGGAGCAGTTTTGCCTTGAAGAATTGCTGCAAAAGGTGGCTCTACAAAGTATTGACTTCTTGTTTGTTTCACAATAATACATATTTTGCATCTTCAAAGTGGTAGGCATGTTGTGTAAATCAAATGATACAAACCCCCCCAAAATCCATTTTAATTCCAGGTTGTAAGGCAACAAAATAGGAAAAATGCCAAGGGGGGTGAATACTTTCGCAAGCCACTGTATGTGCCACCCAATCAGTATACCCAATGTTTATAGATATCACTGATTGAATATACCGTATAGGGCAGGGATAATCAACTAGATTCAGCCGCAGGCTTATTTTTTCTTGAGTGGATGGTCAGGGGGCCGGAACATAATTACAAATCATTTGTAGACTGCAAATGGACCGCAAGAAGCCCAAACAGATATAATATTTGACTAAAACATACTCATTTCTGTATAGGATCAAATATATCCCTCTATTATGCGTGGGAATACTTTGTAACAAATTTCCAAAATTAAAATCACTTGTCCCCCCCCAAAAAAAAAAATCACCTGCCCGCGGAACGCCAGTTGGAGAACCTTGGTATAGGGGATACACTAACACAGCCAGGCTATAAGGCTACAGTACTAGAAGGACTGGTCTTGGATTTGACCTACAGTAACCTCAGCAGAGCTGAGATGACAGCTTTGTTCAGCAGAATATTTACTGTACATACACAGGTGTGAACAGAGGCAGCATAATCAAACTCTAAAATTACTACATTAAAAATACATTTTATGACATTATCAAAAAAAGAAACAACAAAGTTCACAGTATACAGTCTGAGATAGGTCGCTGGTAACAAATATGAATTGTTGAACTAGATTGATTTTAGTGTGGGTGGATATAACAACAGTTAATTAAACTCAGCAACCAATTAACCGTACTGAACTACAACGGAAAACAACAGTGGTTATTGTAAAACACAATGTAAACCTCTTGCCGAAGATGTGACATATTTTTTATAGGGGTGAAGATTGTAGACTGAGACAACACAAAACACCCTGTTACACAGATATTACCCTAGTGATAGTGAGTAGAGCTTTGCCAGGTGGTGTGTGTGTGTGTGTGTGTGCGCGCGTTTGCGTGCGTTTGTGTGAGCGAGCCCAGTCCGATTCCTGCTGTGCTCTGCTGGAGACAAGACAAAATGCCTTGAAATCCATTGTATTTGTTCAGTAAACCAGAAGTCTATAGCAACAGACCCACAGCTCTGTTACTAATGCACCAATGTCCAATAATAGCTCCTAAGAAAACCATCTCTTAGCCACTAACAAAGACAAATCAGGGCTGCGGTCAAAGTAGTGCACTATATAGGTCTAGGGAAGGGTGTTATTTAAAATGCAGAGCCAGATAACTTGAAAGCTACTGAGGTATTTTGAATATATTACTATACCTCAGTTCTGAGGAGATAACCTGTGAACAACACATTCAGTAATGTTATAAGGAAGATGTCCTTATGATATAACCCAGCGCCAGTGGCTGAGATAACAGAAAGGGACACTCATTTATCGCAGCTGTGGTACTTTAAATTTGAGCAGTTGGGCTACCTTTAAAACTGTATGCTTATTAGCCTAACCTTAATGAATAACTTGATATGATTGTAAAAACTTGATGATCATTGTTTCATTTCATCCAATGACCTTTCTAGTAGTTTTTTTTTACAGAAAGAAGTAGAGGGTGCTCAACCAAAGGGAGTAGAGGTGAAACCTAAAAATGTGTAGACATCATTGGGCAGGAAAAGGCGCAACGTTTAAAAGATTGACGTAGAAAGCTATTAAAGGCCAAAACGTCAATCTTTTTTAAACTTGTCTAATAAAACTACGAATTTTTAATGGCGAGCGTTGCGCCTTTTCAGGTCCATATTAGTTTTTTTAATAACACAAACAAATCTACACAATAAAATAAGGAAAATACTGTCTCAAAAAAGCATTAGCCTACTTCTTCAGCAGCATAAAAAATTTACATTTCCTCAAATTGAGTAAAGTGCTAGAAATGAAAAATTATTTTACTTCATTGTTCAACAAAATAAAATGTTAGTCTCAGCTTGTCAGAGATTTTAAGTCTCTCAACCATTTCCAGCGATGAAAACATCTATAAAACAACATTGTTGATTAATTCTTAAAACTCAACCCCAACACTGGAAACGTATGGGAATATGCGTTTGGTGTGCGTTGAAACAGAAAAAAAAAATACTTTGACTTTTAGAAACATCCATCTCGTTTTTTCTTTCATTCTTCTTCTTTCACTCCTCTGCTGCGTCGGCTGTTTTGAGGACTGAGTCCTCTCCCAGGATCTTGCAGAGTTCGTTGAGTCTGTGTTGCATCTTGGGTATTCCTGCAAGTGAGGACTCGAGGCGCTGTTTCTCCTCGGTCAGGGAGAGACGCGTAGCGGTGTCCAGCTGCTCGAACCTCCATCCTCCCTCACCATCAAACTGTAACAGGTGGGTGTGGTACTTCCTGTAGGTATGACAATAATATGGGTTAGGGATGGGATTATTTCATGGTTGCGTTATGTTTCTCTTTTTTATTCATTCATTATCCAGTCCAAGCACAACATTATTTCAAAATAGTATACAATTGTCTTTGACCTTATGGTTGTGTTATGCAAAATGATTGCAGTGTTCGTGATGGTGCATGAGTTCTGTTCTATTGTGGTTGCAGTCTTGTTGTGATTATTTTGTGCTGTGCTCAGCCTTGTTGCGTGATGTAGTGTCATGCCATGTTATGTCATGTTGTGTAAAATGTCATAGGGTTACGTGACTGCTAAGGTTAAACAAGCAACTAACTAGCAGCAGCAATCTCCTGAGAGGAACAGACTTGCACAATATTGTGGTAGTACTATTTGTGTTTGCACTACAATCATGTTTAACGCCTGAGGCTAACTCTGAGAAAATACAGAATAGAGCACTGCTGACGTGATAACTAGTGGTGCATTTGCTTATAGCCTACTACTTGTTTTGCGTTCATTTTTTTGCATTTCCTTTTAATTTTTTCTAAAGGTTTCTATACAGTTTTCCTTTAAAACTGTTCTACAGTGTTCAGTACAGAATCTGTGTGCTTCAAGACAAACAGTGGCAGAAATATTACACATTGGAGGTTTAAGAAACTATCTGACTAGTCTTGCTTGCCAAACTCATGGTGCTCCACCTAAGTATTGGAGACACAGCGGCTGTCGGAAGAGACACTATGGCTGCATTTACACAGGCAGCCCAATTCTGATATTTTTTCACTAATTGGTCTTTTGACCAATCAGATCAACTCCCAAAAAAATATCTGACGTGAAAAGATGTGATTGGTCAAAATACCAACTAGTGGAAAAAAGATCAGAATTGGGGTGGACAGACTGGTCCAGATATGATATCTGTCTCTTACCAGAGAGAGGGCCTGTGGGTGATTGACAGTAAGGATATCCCAGCATCCTTTGCAGCCTGGAATATTTTTCCCTCCACGTCAATGCTGACAGCACTGGTGCACTCATCCAACAGGGCATACTTTGGCCTGACACACAATTAAAAGGAATTTAGTAATTTATATATTTCTAATTAACAATTCATTAAATCAACTAGCCACCAATCAATCAACTATCAAACAAGAGAGGAATATGGGCTATTCAATCAACAGCACCTCTAAATATCTACTATGAAGTTTTTCCAAACCATACATCCAGGGTTAAAGAAAGCCTAAGATGGCAGGCCAAGTCTTACCTGTTGTAGAACATGCGAGCCATACCCATTCTCTGTTTCTCTCCCCCAGACAACACGTCCTTCCAGTCCATCTCTGCATCCCAACCTACACACAGACAAACATACACACATCACAGTCAGTTAATATTGGAAGTACTGTCATTGACTACAGTTTTATTCTCCATTGGAATAAGTAGGTTAAATGCTACACAAAGACCAACGCAAAGGGTTTAAAGTTAGCATAACCATGGAAACAACTGTGGAGAGAGTTGAAAGTTCAAGAATATTCGATAGGAGACTGACTTACTTAAAAAAAGTTCTCTCTCTCAAAGGCTTAAAAACAAGCATTTTCTTTGTCCCGCTGCAAGACATCCTGTGTCTTTTCCATTTAAATGACTAGGTTTCATATTTATCTCAAAAGACCAAAAACCTAATACTTTCTAATCCTGATTTAGAACAATGATGCAGGAGGAAAACGCAGGACTCCACTGTCTCTACAGCCTGCGTTTGTGAACAAACAGGGAAAATAATAATCCTTCTGGAGGGAAACCAACATGTGGAAAATCTGGATCATGGAGATTATTTTAGTTGAATGATCCTCTCCTCTGGCTAGGAACCATTCACACAGTGGTTACAGACAGAGCAGCCATTCATGGCTCTAACCTAGAGTGACCAGGCTTAGTAGTGAGGTCACAACAATAGAGCTGATTGTTGGAGAATAACAGGACCACTGGTCTCCAATTAACTACACTCTACATGTCCTTAATAAGACCAAAGTGATGGAGCGGGTGTCACGCCCTGATCTAGAGAACTCGTTGGTTGGGTCAGGGTGTGAGTTTCTGTTGAGATCTATGTTATTGTATTTCTATGTTGTAGATCTAGGTTTCTATTTCTATGTTTGGCCGGGTGTGATTCCCAATCAGAGGCAGCTGTCGCTCGTTGTCTCTGATTGGGGATCATACTTAAGTAGCCTGGTTGCCTACCTTAGTTGTGGGATCTTGTTTGTGTTCCTGTTAGGCTTGTTGTGTGTATAGCCCATAGGACTTCGCGATTTCGTTGTTTTGTTATTTTGTCAAGTGTTTATTCGTCTTAATAAATATGTACGCATATCACGCTGCACCTTGGTCTGACCCGTCTCTCAACGATCGTGACAGAAGATCCCACCAAACAAGGACCAAGCAGCGTGCCCAGAAGGACCAAATGCCTGGGACTCAACGGGAGGTAACCTTGGTAGATGTCCTCCTCGGTTGGGGGAAAATTACTGAGGAGGAGGCCATCCGTTACCGGGAGGCAATGAAGGAGAATCTAGCCAATAAAGGACCCTGGGCGAAGGAAGAGGAGAAAACGGCGCCAACAGTGCCGACAATGAAGGAGACCCGAGAGGCAACCCCAATAAAAAAAGGGTGGACGATGAGGCAGCAGGAGGCCGTAAAAAGGCTGACTGTAGAGGAGGAGGCCGCTATTTTAGAGGTCCTCCAAGACCTGCGGATCTGCAGTTTAAGAGAGGAGGCCACCACATTACAGGGGCTGATAGGGAGAATAGAGCAGGAGAGCTCCCTTCAAGAGGAGGCGCTGCAGGAGGCCCGTAGGGAAAAGGAAGTAGTGGAGGCACGGAGAGAGGAGCTGGTCAGGCAACAAAAGGAGTGTGTGTTCATTGAGGAACCAAGGTATGCGGAGATACGCACTGTCGTCAGTGCGCATTCACAGCCCAGTGCGTCCTGTGCCAGCGCCCCGCACGTGTCGTGCGAAAGTGGGCATCCAGCCAGGACGAGTTGTGCCAGCTGTACACTCCAGACCTCCAGTACATCTCCACTGTCCAGTATATCCTGCTCAGGTTCGACGCACTGTGTCACCAGTGCGCCTCCCCAGCCTGGTACGGCCCGTACCTGCTCCGCGCACCAAACCAGTGGTGCGTGTCGCCAGCCCGGCACAGCCCGTGCCTGCTCCTCGCACCAAACCAGTGGTGCGCGTCTCCAGTCCGGCAAGGCCCGTGCCTGCTCCTCGCACCAGACCAGTGGTGCGTGTCCGCAGCCCGGTACGGCTGTTTCCAGAGCAGTCCGCTCCACCGGTGCCCACTCCAGTTCCGGTCAGCTGCTCCACTCCAGTGCCAGAGCAGTCCGCTCCACCAGGGCCGAGTCCAGCTCTGGTCAGCTGCTCCAGTCCAGTGCCAGAGCAATCCGCTCTACCGGTGCCTAGTCCAGCCCTGGTCAGCTGCTCCAGTCCAGTGCCAGAGCAGTCCGCTCCACCAGGGCCCAGTCCAGCTCTGGTCAGCTGCTCCAGTCCAGTGCCAGAGCAATCCGCTCTACCGGTGCCTAGTCCTGCCCTGGTCAGCTGCTCCAGTCCAGTGCCAGAGCAGTCCGCTCCACCGGGGTCCAGTTCAGCTCCGGTCAGCTGCTCCACTTCAGAGCCAGAGCAGTCCGCTCCACCGGTGCCTAGTCCAGCTCCGGTCAGCGGTTCCACTCCGGAGCCAGGGCAGTCCGCTCCACCGGGGTCCAGTTCAGCTCCGGTCAGCGGCTCCACTCCAGACCCAGAAGTCAGCCCCTCTCCAGGGTCGGGGCCTCCCAAACCAGGGTCCTGACAGGGAACGGTGCATCGCGGGAGGATTGCCGATCCAGGCCCAGACGTCAGCCCCTCTCCAGGTTCGGGGTCTCCCACATCAGGGTCCAGACAGGGCTTGGTGCATCGTGGGAGGAAGGAGAGGGGAAGCATCGCGCCGAGGTCCAGACCAGACCAGGGGTGCAACGGGGAGGCAGAGAGGGAGAGGTCGTCACTGCCGGAGCCGGAGCCGGAGCCGCCTCCGAGGCTGAATGCCCACCCGGACCCTCCCCTAATGAGTCAGGTTAGTGCGGCCGGAGTACGCACCTTTGGGGGGGGGTACTGTCACGCCCTGATCTTTATCTAATTGTATTTCTATGTTGTAGATCTAGGTTTATGTTTCTATGTTTGGCCGGGTGTGATTCCCAATCAGAGGCAGCTGTCGCTCGTTGTCTCTGATTGGGGATCATACTTAGGCAGCCATGTTGCCTACCTTGGTTGTGGGATCTTGTTTATGTTCCTGTTTGGCTTGTTGTGTGTATAGCCCATAGGACTTCACGTTTACGTTGTTTTGTTATTTTGTCAAGTGTTTATTCGTCTTAATAAATATGTATGCATATCACGCTGCACCTTGGTCTGACCCGTCTCTCAACGATCGTGACAGCGGGATAGACTGATGCCACTAGCAAAATACAGAAATAACTTATTGAGTGGTCAAATGCACTACAGACAGCGCATAGTATGATAAGAGATCTAGAAACTTTTTGAGGAAGGATGTGTTAGCTGAACTAAGAGGGCCCCATTCAGTATGTCTGTTGTTGTTTGGGAATCCCTTTGGAAACCATATCATTCATCTCAAGGGTAAATGGCTTAAAAATAGGTTACTGGGAGTTTTGTCAGGCTTCAGCTACCTATTTTCATAGTGCACCTGTTACTATGCCGTCAGACTCACGCAGCCCTTTTGTTCTAGGCTGACTCAGATAGTATTTCCCTCACTGCCCCCTCCCCGGTTCTTACCGCCCTCGCGAGTCACTATCTGGTTGAGGTTAACGATGTCTAGTATGACCTCCAGGTCCTTGTCTCTGTAGCCTCTGTCATGCATGTCTTTTAGAGAGTCTGGGTAGATCACCTGGTCTCTCAGGGTCCCAATGGACATGTACGGCCTGAGGAGAGAGCGAGGGAGGGGGGAGATAGTCAGACACAACATTTGGGTAAAGAGGTCAGTGTGTGTGTGTGTGTGTCACGTTTCACCATTATAATAAAGCCGTCAAAACACCTGGAAGATCGGGTAAATATTTCACTACTCTAAGGTCTGGTTTCTCTCTCTCACTCTCCATGGAGATCCAGTTACTGAGTCTAGAGGGTAAGGTTACCTGCTGCTGATTTTCAATACATTTAACTGTGTGTGTGTTGTGTGTCTGTGTTTTTATTTTACTATCCTTGTGGGTACCAGAACTCCTCAAAAGGATTGTAAAACATGGAGAATTCTGACAAGTGGGGACATTTTGCCGGTCCCCACAAGGAAAAATGCTATTTTAGGCTTAGGGGTTAAGTTTAGGTTATGGTTACAATTAGGGTTAGAATTAAGGTTGGGGATAGGGTTAGGGGCTACGGTTAGGTTTAGGGTTAGGTATAGTTTTAGGGTTAGGGGTTGGGGGTTAAGGTTAGGCTTAGCGTAAATTTAGGGTTATGGTTAGATTAAGATTAGAGTTAGGATTAGATTCAGGGTTAGGGAAAATAGGATTTTGGATGGGAATCAATTATTTGGTCCACACAAGGATAGCAATACAAATCTGTGTGTTTGTGTATATATACAGTGAGGGAAAAAAGTATTTGATCCCCTGCTGATTTTGTACGTTTGCACACTGACAAAGACATGATCAGTCTATAATTTTAATGGTAGGTTAATTTGAACAGTGAGAGACAGAATAACAACAAAATAATGCAGAAAAACGCATGTCAAAAATGTTATAAATTGATTTGCATTTTAATGAGGGAAATAAGTATTTGACCCCTCTGCAAAACATGACTTGGTGGCAAAACCCTTGTTGCTGACGTTTGGCAACTCAAACCTTCAGCTCCCTCCACAGATTTTCTATGGGATTAAGGTCTGGAGACTGGCTAGGCCACTCCAGGACCTTAATGTGCTTCTTCTTGAGCCACTCCTTTGTTGCCTTGGCCGTGTGTTTTGGGTCATTGTCATGCTGGAATAACTATCCACAACCCATTTTCAATGCCCTGGCTGAGGGAAGGAAGTTCTCACCCAAGATTTGACGGTACATGGCCCCGTCCATCGTCCCTTTGATGCGGTGAAGTTGTCCTGTCCCCTTAGCAGAAAAACACCCCCAAAGCATAATGTTTCCACCTCCATGTTTGACGGTAGGGATGGTGTTCTTGGGGTCATAGGCAGCATTCCTCCTCCTCCAAACACGGCGAGTTGAGTTGATGCCAAAGAGCTCCATTTTGGTCTCATCTGACCACAACACTTTCACCCAGTTCTCCTCTGAATCATTCAGATGTTCATTGGCAAACTTCAGATGGGCCTGTATATGTGCTTTCTTGAGCAGGGGGACCTTGCGGGCGCTGCAGGATTTCAGTCCTTCACAGCGTAGTGTGTTACCAAATGTTTTCTTGGTGACAATGGTCCCAGCTGCCTTGAGATCATTGACAAGATCCTCCTGTGTAGTTCTGGGCTGATTACTCACCGTTCTCATGATCATTGCAACTCCATGAGGTGAGATCTTGCATGGAGCCCCAGGCCAAGGGAGATTGACAGTTCTTTTGTGTTTCTTCCATTTGCGAATAATAGCACCAACTGTTGTCACCTTCTCACCAAGCTGCTTGGCGATGGTCTTGTAGCCCATTCCAGCCTTGTGTAGGTCTACAATCTTCTGTGGACAGGTGTCTTTTATACAGGTAACAAGCTGAGATTAGGAGCACTCCCTTTAAGAGTGTGCTCCTAATCTCAGCTCGTTACCTGTATAAAAGACACCTGGGAGCCAGAAATCTTTCTGATTGAGAGGGGGTCAAATACTTATTTCCCTCATTTTGAAATGCGTTTTTTTGGATTTCTTTGTTGGTATTCTGTCTCTCACTGTTCAAATAAACCTACCATTAAAATTATAGACTGATAATTTCTTTGTCTGTGGGCAAACGTACAAAATCAGTGCTCAAAAAAATAAAGGGAACACTAAAATAACACATCCTAGATCTGAATGAATGAAATAATCTTATTAAATACTTTTTTCTTTACATAGTTGAATGTGCTGACAACAAAATCACACAAAAATTATCAATGGAAATCAAATTGATCAACCCATGGAGGTCTGGATTTGGAGTCACCCTCAAAATTAAAGTGGAAAACCACACTACAGGCTGATCCAACTTTGATGTAATGTCCTTAAAACAAGTAAAAATTAGGCTCAGTAGTGTGTGTGGCCTCCACGTGCCTGTATGACCTCCCTACAACGCCTGGGCATGCTCCTGATGAGGTGGCGGATGGTCTCCTGAGGGATCTCCTCCCAGACCTGGACTAAAGCATCCGCCAACTCCTGGACAGTCTGTGGTGCAACGTGGCGTTGGTGGATGGAGCGAGACATGATGTCCCAGATGTGCTCAATTGGATTCAGGTCTGTGGAACAGGCGGGCCAGTCCATAGCATCAATGCCTTCCTCTTGCAGGAACTGCTGACACACTCCAGCCACATGAGGTCTAGCATTGTCTTGCATTAGGAGGAACCCAGGGCCAACCACACCAGCATATGTTCTCACAAGGGGTCTGAGGATCTCATCTCGGTACCTAATGGCAGTCAGGCTACCTCTGGCGAGCACATGGAGGGCTGTGCGGCCCCCCAAAGAAATGCCACCCCACACCATGACTGACCCACCACCAAACCGGTCATGCTGGAGGATGTTGCAGGCAGCAGAACGTTCTCCACGGCGTCTCCAGACTCTGTCACGTCTGTCACATGTACTCAGTGTGAACCTGCTTTCATCTGTGAAGAGCACAGGGCGCCAGTGGCGAATTTGCCAATTTTGGTGTTCTCTGGCAAATGCCAAACATCCTGCACGGTGTTGGGCTGTAAGCACAACCCCCACCTGTGGACGTCGGGCCCTCATACCACCCTCATGAAGTCTGTTTCTGACCGTTTGAGTAGACACATGCACATTTGTGGCCTGCTGGAGGTCATTTTGCAGGGCTCTGGAAGTGCTCCTCCTACTCCTCACTGCACAAAGGCGGAGGTAGCGGTCCTGCTGCTGGTTTGTTGCCCTCCTACGGCCTCCTCCACGTATCCTGATGTACTGGCCTGTCTCCTGGTAGCGCCTCCATGATCTGGACACTACGCTGACAGACACAGAAAACCTTCTTGCCACAGCTCGCATTGATGTGCCATCCTGGATGAGCTGAACTACCTGAGCCACTTGTGTGCGTTGTAGACTCCGTCTCATGCTACCACTAGAGTGAAAGCACCGCCAGCATTCAAAAGTGACCAAAACATCAGCCAGGAAGCATAGGAACTGAGAAGTGGTCTGTGGTCACCACCTGCAAAACCAGTCCTTTATTTGGGGTGTCTTGCTAATTGCCTATAATTTCCACCTGTTGTCTATTCCATTTGCACAACAGCATGTGAAATGTATTGTCAATCAGTGTTGCTTCCTAAGTGGACAGTTTGATTTCACAGAAGTGTGATTGACTTGGAGTTACATTGTGTTGTTTAAGTGTTCCCATTATGTTCTTGAGCAGTATTTATATATATATATATATATATATACTGCCGATTTTGCAGGTTTTCCTACTTACAAAGCATGTAGAGGTCTGTAACTTTTATCATAGGTACACTTCAACTGTGAGAGAAAAATCCAGAAAATCACATTGTATGATTTTTAAGTAATTAATTTGCATTTTATTGCATGACATCAGTATTTGATCACCTACCAACCAGTAAGAATTCCGGCTCTCACAGACCTGTTAGTTTTTCTTTAAGAAGCCCTCCTGTTCCTGTTACCTATATTAACTGCACCTGTTTGAACTCGTTACCTCTACAAAAGACACCTGTCCACACACTCAATCAAACAGACTCCAACCTCTCCACAAGGCCCTTACCTCACCTCGCTCATCAACTCATCCTTGACCGCTGGCTATGTCCCTTCCATCTTCAAGAGGGCAAGAGTTGCACCCCTCCTCAAAAAACCTACACTCGATCCCTCCGATGTCAACAACTACAGACCAGTATACCTTCTTTCTTTTCTCTCCAAAACTCTTGAGCGTGCCGTCTCTAGCCAACTCTCCTGCTATCTCTCTCAGAATGACCTTCTTGATCCTAACCAGTCAGGTTTCAATACTGGTCATTCAACTGAGACTACTCTTCTCTGTGTCACGGAGGCTCTCCGCTCTGCCAAAGCTAACTCTCTCTCCTCTGCTCTTATCCTTCTAGACCTATCTGCTGCCTTTGATACTGTGAACCATCAGATCCTCCTCTCCACCCTCTCCGAGTTGGGCATCTCCGGCGCTGCTCACTCTTGGATTGCGTCCTACCTGACATGTCACTCCTACCAGGTGGCGTGGTGAGAATCTGTCTCCGCACCACGTGCTCTCACCACTGGTGTCCCCCAGGGCTCAGTTCTAGGCCCTCTCCTATTATCTCTATACACCAAGTCACTTGGCTCTGTCATATCCTCACATGGTCTCTCCTATCATTGCTACGCAGACGACACACAATAAATGTTCTCCTTTCCCTCTTCTGATAACCAGGTGGCGAATCGCATCTCTGCATGTCTGGCAGACATATCAGTGTGGATGTCGGATCACCACATCAAGCTGAACCTCGGCAAGACGGAGCTGCTCTTCCTCCCGGGGAAGGACTGCCCGCTCCATGATCTTACCATCACGGTTGACAACTCCATTGTGTCCTCCTCCCAGAGTGCAAAGAACCTTGGTGTGACCCTGGACAACACCCTGTCGTTCTCTGCTAACATCAAAGCGGTGACCCGATCCTGCAGGTTCATGCTCTACAACATTCGCAGAGTACGACCCTACCTCACACAGAAAGCGGCACAGCTCCTAATCCAGGCACTTGTCATCTCCCGTCTGGATTATTACAACTCGCTGTTGGCTGGGCTCCCTGCCTGTGCCATTAAACCCCTGCAACTTATCCAGAATGCTGCAGCCCGTCTGATGTTCAACCTTCCCAAGTTCTCTCACGTCACCCCGCTCCTCCGCACACTCCACTGGCTTTCAGTTGAAGCTACTACAAAACCATGGCGCTTGCCTACGGAGCTGTGAGGGGAACAGCACCTCCTTACCTTCAGGCTCTGATCAGACCCTACACCCAAAACGAGGGCACTACGTTCATCCACCTCTGGCCTGCTAGCCCCCCTACCTCTACAGAAGCACAGTTCCTGCTTAGCCCAGTCAAAGCTATTCGCTGCTCTGGCACCCCAATGGTGGAACAAGCTCCCCCACGATGCCAGGACAGCGGAGTCACTGACCACCTTCCGAAGACACTTGAAACCCTACCTCTTTAAGGAATACCTGGAATAGTTTTATAGTAATCCTTCTACTCCCCCTTTACTACCACTGTCTTTTGTCTAAACTAACACCTGACTTATTTCACCTGCTAGCACTGACTTGTTTAAAGAAATGCACTTATTGTGATCAAGATGTGGTTGTCCCACTGGCTATCCTAAGTTGAATGCACCAATTTGTAAGTCGCTCTAGATAAGAGCGTCTGCTAAATGACTTAAATGTAAAATGTAAATGGCATTGTCATGCTGGAGGGTCATGGAAGGGTACCACATGAGGGAGGAGGATGTCTTCCCTGTAACGCACAGCGTTGAGATTGCCTGCAATGACAACAAACTCAGTCCGATGATGCTGTGACACACCGCCCCAGACCATGACGGACCCTCCACCTCCAAATCGATCCCGCTCCAGAGTACAGGCCTCGGTGTAACGCTCATTCCTTCAACAATAAACGCGAATCCGACCATCACCCCTGGTGAGACAAAACCGCGACTCGTCAGTGAAGAGCACTTTTTGCCAGTCCTGTCTGGTCCAGCGAAGGTGGGTTTGTGCCCATAGGCGACGTTGTTGCCGGTGATGTCTGGTGAGGACCTGCCTTACAACAAGCCTACAAGCCCTCAGTCCAGCCTCTCTCAGCCTATTGCGGACGGTCTGAGCACTGATGCGTTCCTGGTGTAACCGGGCAGTTGTTGTTGCCATCCTGTACCTGTCCCGCAGGTGTGATGTTCGGATGTACCGATCCTGTGCAGGTGTTGTTACACGTGGTCTGCCACGGCGAGGACGATCAGCTGTCCTCCTGTCTCCCTGTAGCGCTGTCTTAGGCGTCTCACAGTACAGACATTGTAATTTATTGCTCTGGCCACATCTGCAGTCCTCACGCCTCCTTGCAGCATGCCTAAGGCACGTTCACGCAGATGAGCAGGTACCCTGGGCATCTTTCTTTTGGTGTTTTTCAGAGTCAGTAGAAAGGCCTCTTTAGTGTCCTAAGTTTTCATAACTGTGACCTTAATTGCCTATCGTCTGTAAGCTGTTAGTGTCTTAAAGACCGTTCCACAGGTGCATGTTCATTCATTGTTTATGGTTCATTGAACAAGCATGGGAAACAGTGTTTAAACACTTTACAATGAAGATCTGTGAAGTTCTTTGGATTTTTACGAATTATCTTTGAAAGACAGGGTCCTGAAAAAGGGAAAAAAAATTTTTTGCTGAGTTTATATGTGTGTGTGTGTGTGTGTGTGTTTATTTTACTATTCTTGTGGGTACCAGAAGTCCTCACAAGGATAGTAAAACAAGGAAAATTCAGACAAGTGGAGACATTTTGCTGGTCCCCACAAGGAAAAATGCTATTTTAAGCTAGGGGTTAGGTTTAGGGTTAGGGTTACAATTAGGGTTAGAATTAAGGTTGGGGTTAAGGTTGTATCGTTTTAGGGTTAGGGTTTGGGGTTAAGGTTAGGCTTAGGGTAAGTTTAGGGTTATGGTTAGGTTAAGGGTTAAGGTTAGGGTTAGGTTTAGGGGTTAGAGAAAATAGGATTTTGGATGGGAATCAATGACTTGGTCCCCACAAGTATAGCAATACAAAACTGTGTGTGTGTGTCACGTTTCAGCATTACTGTAAAGCCGTCAAACACCTGGAAGAGCTAGTAAATATTTCACTACTCTAAGGTCTGGTTTCTCTCTCTCACTCTCCATGGAGATCCAGTTACTGAGTCTAGAGGGTAAGGATCCCTACTGCTGATTTTCAATACATTTAACTGTGTGTATGTAGTGTGTGAATGTGGTTGTGCGTGTGCATGCATGCAGAATATGCATCCGTGCATGCCTCTATGCAAGCCTGCATGGTACATATACAGATGTAGGATCTTCATTTGAGCCAGTTTGCTACAGCAGGAAAATAATCCTGCAGCAACAGGAAATGTGAATTATTATGTGGATTATAATGAATGGACATTTTTTGTAGGGGTTGATACATCTTTCATTAGGGCAAATCAAGTCTGATATTTTAAAGTGGAATTACAAACTTTAGAAGCCTTTTTAAACCTTGAATACCCTACAAGTTTCAAATGAAGATCCTACATCTATACATGGGTCCATGTGTGTCAGAGTCAGTACACGTGTGGGCATAAAGATGTGTGTGACAGTGACAACCACTGACCTTTGTGGTATGTAGAACATGTGTTGTGGGGAGGGTTTGTGCAGCAGCCCCCCATACACAGGCCACAGCCCACTGAGGATCCTGAACAGAGAACTCTTCCCACAGCCGTTAGGACCTGTGATCAACAGGTGCATACCTTCCTCCACCTGCAAGAAACATCATTCACACACACGTTATAGCCTCGGAGTAACTGAATAGTCTCATCACAGCTGCTGTGTCTAACAACCAATGACATGAGTTTGGCAAAGCGAGACTAGTCTGAATCACTTGACTGTAAGTAGTCCCTACATATTTTTTTGTCATGGTTTATGTCGAGTATTAGGAAGCCATACTGTCCTTATTTTATACTATGCAATTTAGTGTGTGTGTGCGTGTGTGATAATTACATGTGTGCTTCCTTCTCTTAGCCAGGGTTCACTTAAAAAAGAAATGCAAATCTCAAAGTGAGCTAATTTCCTGGTAACATAACAAAGGACAAAGCACCCTACCCTGGGGGAAGATGGCTGGAGGATTAGGAAAATATAGTAACAGCATCACAGGTACTGTAACATTTAGAATGATTTAGTAGGATGCTGGGCAGGATCTTTCGTAGGAAACATTTTCACAACACTTTGGAAATGGAAGACAAAAATATGTTTTCTTATTGGATAAGTTCAGGTAGTACTTAATTTGAAGTATTTCACTTAATTTGAAAACGTTTTTTCACTACTGAACATCGGCCAGGATTTTGCTGTGTTATTTCTCACCTTGAAGTTGAGGCTGGAGACCACTATGTCTCCATTGGGAGTGATGATAGGGACACTCTCACACACGATGCCATTATCCACATCGATGACTCTTCCTGCAGAAGACAAAGACAAAAAACAAAGGAGAAATCAGTCATTGTGTGTTGATTAATAATTTATATGATCAGTTCAGTCAACGAGAGCACATGTGGCTGCCAGAAAAATGTGTGGCAGCATATAAAAAGTGTGAGAAAGTGTAAAAGAGTGCAGCTGTAGATACTGAGGATGTGGCCAACTGACTAACTAGCTGTGTTAATGAAGAGTATGTCCAGATGCACACGTTCACCGTTAGTATTAGCCTAGCGGTAAGAGCGTTGGGCCAATAACCGAAAGGTGGCTTGTTTGAATACTGGGCTGACATGGTGAAATGTACCCTTGAGCAAGGCACTTAACCCTAATTTGCTCCAGGGGCGCTGTACTACTATGGCTGACCCTGTAAAACAACACATTTCACTGTACCTATCCGGTGTATGTGACAATAAAACATCTTACAGTGAGGGAAAAAAGTATTTGATCCCCTGCTGATTTTGTACGTTTGCCCACTGACAAAGAAATGATCAGTCTATCATTTTAATGGTAGGTTTATTTGAACAGTGAGAGACAGAATAACAACATAAAAATCCAGAAAAATGCATGTCAATGTATGTTATAAATTGATTAGCATTTTAATGAGGGAAATAAGTATTTGACCCCTCTGCAAAACATGATTTAGTACTTGGTGGCAAAACCCTTGTTGGCAATCACAGAGGTCAGGCGTTTCTTGTAGTTGGCCACCAGGTTTGCACACATCTCAGGAGGGATTTTGTCCCACTCCTCTTTGGAGATCTTCTCCAAGTCACTAAGGTTTCGAGGCTGACGTTTGGCAACTCGAACCTTCAGCTCCCTCCACATATTTTCTATGGGATTAAGGTCTGGAGACTGGCTAGGCCACTCCAGGACCTTAATGTGCTTCTTCTTGAGCCACTCCTTTGTTGCCTTGGCCGTGTGTTTTGGGTCATTGTCATGCTGAAAAACCCATCCACGACCCATTTTCAATGCCCTGGCTGAGGGAAGGAGGTTGTCACCCAAGATTTGACGGTACATGGCCCCGTCCATCGTCCCTTTGATGCGGTGAAGTTGTCCTGTCCCCTTAGCAGAAAAACACCCCCAAAGCATAATGTTTCCACCTCCATGTTTGACGGTGGGGATGGTGTTTTTGGGGTCATAGGCAGCATTCCTCCTCCTCCAAACACGGCGAGTTGAGTTGATGCCGAAGTGCTCGATTTTGGTCTCATTTGACCACAACACTTTCACCCAGTTCTCCTCTGAATCATTCAGATGTTCATTGGCAAACTTCAGACGGGCCTGTATATGTGCTTTCTTGAGCAGGGGGACCTTGCGGGCGCTGCAGGATTTCAGTCCTTCACGGCGTAGTGTGTTACCAATTGTTTTCTTGGTGATTATGGTCCCAGCTGCCTTGAGATCATTGACAAGATCCTCCCGTGTAGTTCTGGGCTGATTCCTCAGTTTTCATGATCATTGCAACTCCACGAGGTGAGATCTTGCATGGAGCCCCAGGCCGAGGGAGATTGACAGTTCTTTTGTGTTTCTTCCATTTGCGAATAATCGCACCAACTGTTGTCACCTTCTCACCAAGCTGCTTGGCGATGGTCTTGTAGCCCATTCCAGCCTTGTGTAGGTCTACAATCTTGTCCCTGACATCCTTGGAGAGCTCTTTGGTCTTGGTCATGGTGGAGAGTTTGGAATCTGATTGATTGATTGCTTCTGTGGACAGGTGTCTTTTATACAGGTAACAAGCTGAGATTAGGAGCACTCCCTTTAAGAGCGTACTCCTAATCTCAGCTCGTTGCCTGTATAAAAGACACCTGGGAGCCAGAAATCTTTCTGATTGAGAGGGGGTCAAATACTTATTTCCCTCATTAAAATGTAAATCAATTCATAACATTTTTGACATGCGTTTTTCTGGATTTTTGTTGTTGTTATTCTGTCTCTCACTGTTCAAATAAACCTATCATAAATATTATAGACTGATAATTTCTTTGTCAGTGGGCAAACGTACAAAATCAGCAGGGGATAAAATACTTTTTTCCCTCACTGTATATCATGATTACAGCTGAGTCGTTTGATGCTGAGGATGGATATCTGGCTTTAGACCAAGATGGTCAGAAAGAACATCAAGAAAGATACACAGCACAGGATTAGCCGAGGCTCTGTCCCAAATTGCACCCTATTCCCTTTATAGTGCACTACTTTTTACAAAGGCCCATAGGTCTCTGGTCAAATGTCAGTGTTTCCCCTAGGATTTTTTTCAGCAGCGGTGGCAAAATTAGAGTGGGGGGGAACGTCTGTGACGAGGTCACTTCTGGTGACTTTGAAAAGGACATTCTACTCCAAAATGAAAGAATATATAATTATGTTGACACAATTTGAAATATAATTTTCCCTTTAAAAGCATTATAACCTGTAGCCTGAAATAAATAGGCTGAAGCTTGGGATGGCACATCTGCATTTACAGTGCATTCGGAAAGTATTCAGACGCCTTGACTTTTTCCACATTTTGTTACGTTACAGGCTTATTCTAAAATGGATTCAATTGTTTTTCCCCCTCATCAATCTACACACAATACCGCATAATGACAAAGAAAAAAACTGGTTTTTAGAAATTTATGGAAATATCACATTTACATAAGTATACAGACCCTTTACTCAGCACTTTGTTGAAGCACCTTTGGCAGCGATTACAGCCTCAAGTCTTCTTGGGTATGACTACAAGCTTGGCACACCTGTATTTGGGGAGTTTCTCCCATTCTTCTCTGCAGATCCTCTCAAGCTCTGTCAGGTTGGATGGGGAGCGTCGCTGCACAGCTATTTTCAGGTCTCTCCAGGGATTTTTTAAATCGGGTTCAAGTCCGGGCTCTGGCTGGGCCACACAAGGACATTCAGAGACTTGTCCCGAAACCACTCCTGCTTTGTCTTGGCTGTGTGCTTAGGGTCGTTGTCCTGTTGGAAGGTGAACCTTTGCCCCAGTCTGAGGTCCGGAGCCATCTGGAGCAGGTTTTCATCAAGGATCTCTATACTTTGCTCCGTTCATCTTTCCCTCGAACCTGACTAGTCTCCCAGTTCCTGCCGCTGAAAAACATCCCCACAGCATGATGCTGCCACCACCATGCTTCACCGCAGGGATGGTGCCAGGTTTCCTCCAGACGTGACGCTTGGCATTCAGGCCAAAGAGTTCAATCTTGGTTTCATCAGACCAGAGAATCTTGTTTCTCATGGTCTGAGAGCCTTTTGGCAAACTCCAAGCGGGCTGTCATGTGCCTTATACTGATGAGTGTCTTCCGTCTGGCCACTCTACCATAAAGGCCTGATTGGTGGAGTGCTGCAGAGATGGTTGTCTTTCTGGAAGGTTCTCCCATCTCAACAGAGGAACTCTGGAGCTCTGTCAGAGTGACCATCGGGTTCTTGGTCACCTCCCTGACCAAGGCCCTTCTCCTCCGATTGCTCAGTTTGGCCGGGCGGCCAGCTCTAGGAAGAGTCTTGGTGATTCCAAACTTCTTCCATTTAAGAATGATGAAGGCCACTGTGTTCTTGGGGACCTTGAATGCTGCAGACATTTTGTGGTACCCTTCCCCAGATCTGTGCCTCGACACAATCCTGTCTCTGAGGTCTACGGACAATTCCTTCGAACTCATGGCTTGGTTTTTGCTCTGACATGCACTGTCAACTGTGGGACCTTATATAGACAGGTGTGTGCCTTTCCAAATCATATCCAATCAATTGAATTTAGCACAGGTGGACTCCAATCAAGTTGTAGAAACATCTCAAGGATGATCAATGGAAACAGGATGAACCTGTTTCCATGTATTTTTAATACATTTGCAAACATTTTTTACAAAAAAACTTATTTTCACTTTCTCATTATGGGGTATTGTTTGTAGATTGACGAGGAAAACATTTATTTAATCCATTTTAGAATAAGGCTGTAACATAACAAAATGTAGAAAAAGTCAATGGGTCTGAATACTTTCCGAATGTACTGTATCTAATTGAAAAACCCCAAAAGACTATGAAATAAAGGTTAAATAAAAAAAATAAAAAAAATGAATGCATCAAATGCTACAAATATACGCTGTAACTTGTCACTCCAGGCGACTGAACATTTTAGAGGCCCTTCTCCTTGCCGCAGAGTATTTGGTCACATATTCCTAGCACGCAATGACTACATCAATCTTGTGTCTCTACAAACTTCTTGGATGCATTTGCTGTTTGTTTTGGTTGTGTTTCAGATTATTTTGTGCCCAATAGAAATGAATGATGAATATTGTGTCATTTTGGAATAGATTATGTTTCTGAACACTTCTACGTTCATGTGGATGCTATCATGATTACAGAATATCCTGAATGAATTGTGAATAATGATGAGTGTGAAAGTTACAGACGCACAAATATCATTGAAGCTGGTAACCCTCCGGCTGCCGGCTTACTCCCTGCATGCAGCTCGGGGATTCGAACCGGCAACCTTTCGGTTACCAGGCTACCGAATAGGGAATAGGATGACATTTGAGTGTCTCAGAATGTGTATGTGTATCCTATGTACCTCTTGACAAATATGTACAAAATGCTTAACATCTCAGACAGTCTACCTTTGATTTCCAAAGGCCCGTCGATGTGCATCTCTGGTCTGGCCACGTTCTTCTTCTCTCCTGTTCCCGTGGTCGATGTGGATGAGCGCTTGTACACGCCCCTCTGCACCTCGCCAAACACCAGGAACATGTTGTAGACACGCGTCGTGTAGCCCGCCAGCTCTGTGACCTATCACAGACAACCAGAAAGGTCAGAGGTCATTTGTTGAGGTAAATAACACTGGAGTCAGACTGAACTGAACAGGGTCAGTTAGGTCATCTTACCCAACAGAGTTCACCACCATTGCCCAACAGTAGATGTTTGCAAAGTAGAGCAGTGTGTGTGTCTTTGGGAAAACCCTTACATTAATGCACGTGAACTATCGGAGCAGCCAGCAGCAGAGCTGGTGTATAGCAGTGTATTGCAGTGTGCACTGAAAATCTGGTCAGGATTACAGTACAAGTTGAAGGGCCATTATTTGATCGAATGATGCAAAAGCCCTCTTTATAATTTATGCAACTAATTTCCGTTCATAGCTTAATCTGACTCTAAACAATGTCTGGTGTTGTTTTTTTTATAGCTGTTTGTATCTGTGTTTAGGGAACACACAGTACTGATGATGGCCCGAGGCCTTCCTACAGATAACATAGCCTGTCTAATGGGACGACTGTACACTCTTAGAAAAATGGGTTCTAGAAGGGTTCTGCGGCTGTCCCCATAGGAGAACCCTTTTTGGTTCCAGGTAAAACCCTTATGGTTCCAGGTAGAACCCTTTTGGGTTCCATGTACAACCCTCTGTGTAAAGGGTTCTACATGGAACCCAAACGGGTTCTACATGGAACCAAAAGGGTGTTACCTGGAACCAACAGGGGTTCTTCAAAGGGTTATCCTATGGGAACAGCCGAAGAACCCTTTTTGGTTCTAGATAGCACCTTTTTTTCTAAGAGTGTAGTGTCAACAGGAGCAACAGCCTACACACACTTGGAGATGGAAGGGAGGGAATGATGGGGATGGAGAGAGAGAGACATAGCCTAGAGACAGAAACATTCCCAGTCATGGAATCATCTCCCTATAGGGTACTGCTAGAGGAAACTCCATGAAAACAACCTAAGCAGACTAGAAATAGGCCTACAGTATATGATCATTACAGAGATTATCTAGCCATTACAGATTGCCTAGACACAAACAGATTGCCTAGACACAAACAGATTGCCTAGGCATTACAGAGAATGCATGGTCTACAGTACTGCATGCCTACATAAATCAAATCAGTCATACATACGTCATTCAAATGAGTTGCATGCAAAACGTCAAACATTTCAAGGAGATCTCTTCCAGGTTAGTTAGGGTGCCATTGGATTGGTAATGAGGAGGTGAACTCAGCCAGAAAGGCTACATGGGGTGTGGCAGGCAGTCTCTGGGGCCGGCTGGCTGGCTGGCTGTGTTAACTCTCTCCTGGGAGAGAGGGCTACTAGGTATAGCCTTCCCTGCTGGATGATCACCAGATGGAGGATTATTCACAGCTAGGCTAAGCCAGCCAGAGGAGTGGCAGACGGGGAAAGCCTTAAAGTGGAACTGACAGCATTTTAGCAATATTAAGTCTTATTCAAGTCTGTAAACACCCAGGAAGAATATGACACTTTTATTTATTTTTACATTTCTGACAAACGAGCACTTAGATATGGTCATTTTCACGTTTTCATAAATTCATAGAATGTTTGGGAATTACGTAGTAAGGCATTTGTGACATTTGAGGGAAAGTGCCTGTGCGTTTGGACAATTGTTATTTTTTTTTTTACCTTTATTAAACTAGGCAAGTCAGTTAACAACAAATTCTTATTTACAATGACGGCCTATACCAGCCAAACCCGGACGCTGGGCCAATTGTGCGCCGCCCTATGGGACTCCCAATCCCGGTGTCACAGATGTTGAAGGACGGGTTAGACCAAGGCGCAGCGTGAAATGCATACATGTTTATTATTCAAAATAAACACACGAACAAAACAACAAACCAACGTAACGTGAAGTCCTCAGGCTAAACACAATACAAGCCTATACACGGAACAAGATCCCACAACTAATGATTGCCAACAGGCTACTTAAGTATGATCCCCAATCAGAGACAACGAGCGACAGCTGCCTCTGATTGGGAATCACACCCGGCCAAACATAGAAACACAAAACCTAGAATGTAAACATAGAAATAATAACATAGATCTCCACACCCTGACTCAACATACAAGAGTTCCATAAGTCAGGGCGTGACAGTACCCCCCCCCCCCCCCCCAAAGGTGCGGACTCCGACCGCACAAACCTGACATAACAGGGTAGAGTCCTGGTGAGCATTCCGCCTCGGAGGCGGATTCAGCTCCGGGCATGACGACCACATTCTCTCAGCCTCCCCGTTGCGCCCCTGGTCTGGTCTGGACCTCGGCTCGCTGCTTCCCCTCTCCTTCCTCCCACGATGCACCAAGCCCTGTCTGGACCTTGGTGTGGGAGACCCCGAACCTGGAGAGGGGCTGACGTCTGGGCCTGGATCGGCAATCCTCCCGCGATGCACCAAGCCCTGTCTGGACCCCGGTGTGGGAGACCCCGAACCTGGAGAGGGGCTGACGTCTGGGTCTGGACTGGAGCCGCTGACCGGAGCTGGACTAAGCACTGGTGGAGCGGACTGCCCTGGCTCCGGAGTGGAGCTGCTGACCGGAGCTGGACTGTGCACCAGTGGAGCGGACTGCTCTGGCTCCGGAGTGGAGCTGCTGACCGGAGCTGGACTAGACCCCGGTGGAATGGACTGCTCTGGTTCCGGAGTGGATCCACTGACCGGAGCTGGACCAGCCACCGGTGGAACGGGCACGGGCCGTGCCGGACTGGACACACGCACCACTGGTCTGGTGCGAGGAGCAGGCACGGGCCGGACCGGACTAGGAACACGCACCACTGGCTTGGTGCGAGGAGCAGGAACGGGCCGGGCCGGACTGACGACACGCACCACTGGCTTGGTGCGGGGACCAGGCATGGGCCGTACCGGACTGGGAACAAGCACCACTGGCTTGGTGCGAGGAACAAGAACGGACCGGGCCGGACTGGGAACACGCACCACTGGTCTGGTGCGAGGAGCAGGAACGGGCCGGGCCGGACTGGGGACACACACCACTGGCTTGGTGCGGGGAGCAGGTACGGGGTGTACCGGGCTGGATACACGCACCACTGGTTTGGTGCGGGGAGCAGGCACGGGCCGTGCCGGACTGGAGACACGCACCACTGGTTTGGTGCGAGGAACAGGTAAGGGGCGTAACGGGCTGACGACACGCACCACTGGTTTGGTGCGAGGAGCAGGTACGGGCCGTACAGGACTGGTGAGGTGCACTGGTGACACAGTGAGTAGAACCGGAGCAGGATATACTGGACCGTGGAGGCGTACTGGAGACCAGGAGTGTTGAGCCGGCACAACCCGTCCTGGCTGGATGCCCACTTTCGCTTGACACGTGCGGGGCGCTGGCACAGAACGCACTGGGCTATGCATGCGCACTGGCGATACAGTGCGTATCTCCGCATACATGGGTTCCTCAATTAACCCACGCTCCTTATGTTGCCTGACCAGCTCCCTCTCTCTGTGCATCTACTTCCTCCTTCTCCTTACGAGCCTCCTGCAGTGCCTCCTCTTGAATGGAGCTCTCCCACTCTATTCTCGCTATCAGCCCCCGTAATGTGGTGGCCTCCTCTCTTACCCTGCAGATCCGATCCTTCTCTCTCTTTCGGCAATCCTCCTCCAGTGAGGATTCCTCCGGGAGCCCCCACGAGTTAGGGAACAGAAACTCATCGTCGTCGTCATCCTCCGAATCCTCAGTATAAAACTGTTCCCACTCTTGTTCCATTGGTCGTAGGGACTCAACCTGGAAACCCACCGGGTGCAGTGGTCGGGGCTCTTCTCTCTCGCTCCCCGACCACCCCTTTAGCCCCCCCAAAAACATTTAATGGGGCTGCCTCTCGGGCTTCCTCCTCGGCCGGCGCCTTCTGTGTTGCCGTTGCTCCTCTCCTGCATGGGCTTCCTCCTTCGCCCAGGGTCCTTTCCCCGCAAATATCTCCTCCCAAGACCAAATCTTCCCCACCTGTGTCCAGGGTGTTTGCTCCTGGGCACGCTGCTTGGTCCGTGTTTGGTGGGATCTTCTGTCACGGACGTTGAAGGACGGGTC
Source organism: Coregonus lavaretus (assembly GCF_964263955.1). Taxonomy (NCBI): domain Eukaryota; kingdom Metazoa; phylum Chordata; class Actinopteri; order Salmoniformes; family Salmonidae; genus Coregonus; species Coregonus lavaretus. The sequence continues at coordinate 382,398 of NC_140006.1, read as the reverse complement.
AGACCAAGGCGCAGCGTGAAATGCATACATGTTTAATATTCAAAATAAACACACGAACAAAACAACAAACCAACGTAACGTGAAGTCCTCAGGCTAAACACAATACAAGCCTATACACGGAACAAGATCCCACAACTAATGATTGCCAACAGGCGACAGCTGCCTCTGATTGGGAATCACACCCGGCCAAACATAGAAACACAAAACCTAGAATGTATACATAGAAATAATAACATAGATCTCCACACCCTGACTCAACATACAAGAGTTCCATAAGTCAGGGCGTGACACACGGCCGGTTGTGATACAGCCTGGAATTGAATCAGGGGGTCTGTAGTGACGCCTCAAGCACTGAGATGCAGTGCCTTAGACCGCTGTGCCACTCGGGAGCCCATTTAAGACCCTGGAGTAAATATAACCGAATAAAAACATCTGTCCTGTCCAGGACCGGAGTCTATGCAGACCGGTGCGCCATAGCCAATCGGAGCTACAGTAGGCCTATATGCAAATACGCAATTGCCACATGGGCCTGACAATCATTCACTTTGAACTGGACTGTGTGTTTACAGGCAGTGCTACCTTAGATCATTAGAATGCATTGAAAAGGTAGGCTCTCTCCCTCAGTTGCCTATGCACATCAACAAGATCAACAACTAATGCTAGCCAGAGCGGTTTGAGCTAAAATCTAATGAGGGAACATTAGATAAACCCTCTCAAACCTTTCAGTAAGTTGGCCGTAAAAATCGCACTGATAACCGATGGGGAATAGTAGCTTGCTCATCCTTCTGCAGCTTGCCTGCCAATGCATGCTTGTCCCAACCCACGTTTTGACAACTGAATGGGAACTTGCCTGCCTGCCCGCCCATTTGATCGATGCCAAATACATTTGATTGACAACTAAGAGATATGCTAACTGTGGATAACAGTGGCTCAAGTTCAGCATAGCTAGCTAGCTAGCTAACAAAGCGATTAACATTTCTTGCTAGCTAACCAAATGACACCTGCAGCATCTCTAGCTGTAGCCAACAAAAAACGATATAAGGGGAAAACGTCGGTCACTCACCCACTCCTCCAATGACATGACATCCTCCCAGCAGCTAGCTAGCCAATGTTAGGCTTTGTGTTTTTAGCATGCTGAATAAATAGCTAGCTACATAAATAGATGCGCTAGCCCAGGGATGTCAAACTCAATCAGTTCACGGACCATATTGAAAAAAACACAACTAATTCGCGAGCCAGACATAGCCTATTTGTTTTTACAAAAAAACGTGCAACTCGACCCAAACTGGCCATTGTTTTATTTGAAAAAATACGGCCCTTTATAATGTCCACTTATGGACATAGGATGCTGTATATAGCATTTTAACATATATAATTTTTTATAACGTTGGTTATAAAGCATAAACTGTGAATTTGATATTTTTTACTGATATTATGATTGTCTGTTTGTTTCATATCTGCAAAGTAGTTAAAACGCTGTCAGTTCCACTTTAATGCTGGCTGGTGCTGAATAATGATGTCACAGAGGTCAGAGTGGAATAAGCCATTTGCCAGCCTTAATGGAGCATCTACATTGAGGGAAAAAAGTATTTTATTCACTGCTGATTTTGTACGTTTGCCCACTGACAAAGAAATGATCAGTCTATAATTTTTATGATAGGTTTATTTGAACAGTGAGAGACAGAATAACAACAACAAAAATCCAGAAAAACTCATGTCAAAAATGTTATAAATTGATTTGCATTTTAATGAGGGAAACAAGTATTTGACCCGCTCTCAATCAGATTTCTGGCTCCCAGGTGTCTTTTATACAGGTAACGAGCTGAGATTAGGAGTACACTCTTAAAGGGAGTGCTCCTAATCTCAGCTTGTTACCTGTATAAAAGACACCTGTCCACAGAAGCAATCAATCAATCAGATTCCAAACTCTCCACCATGACCAAGACCAAAGAGCTCCAAGGATGTCAGGGACAAGATTGTAGACCTACACAAGGCTGGAATGGGCTACAAGACCATCGCCAAGCAGCTTGGTGAGAAGGGGACAACAGTTAATGCGATTATTCGCAAATGTCAATCTCCCTCGGCCTGGGCTCCATGCAAGATCTCACCTCGTGGAGTTTCAATGATCATGAGAACGATGAGGAATCAGCCCAGAACTACACGGGAGGATCTTGTCAATGATCTCAAGGCAGCTGGGACCATAATCACCAAGAAAACAATTGGTAACACACTACGCCGTGAAGGACTGAAATCCTGCAGCGCCCGCAAGGTCCCCCTGCTCAAGAAAGCACATATACAGGCCCGTCTGAAGTTTGCCAATGAACATCTGAATGATTCAGAGGAGAACTGGGTGAAAGTGTTGTGGACAAATGAGACCAAAATCGAGCTCTTCGGCATCAACTCAACTCGCCGTGTTTGGAGGAGGAGGAATGCTGCCTATGACCCCAAGAACACCATCCCCACCGTCAAACATGGAGGTGGAAACATTATGCTTTGGGGGTGTTTTTCTGCTAAGGGGACAGGACAACTTCACCGCATCAAAGGGACGATGGACGGGGCCATGTACCGTCAAATCTTGGGTGAGAACCTCCTTCCCTCAGCCAGGGCATTGAAAATGGGTCGTGGATGGGTTTTTCAGCATGACAATGACCCAAAACACACGGCCAAGGCAACAAAGGAGTGGCTCAAGAAGAAGCACATTAAGGTCCTGGAGTGGCCTAGCCAGTCTCCAGACCTTAATCCCATAGAAAATCTGTGGAGGGAGCTGAAGGTTCGAGTTGCCAAACGTCAGCCTCGAAACCTTAGTGACTTGGAGAAGATCTGCAAAGAGGAGTGGGACAAAATCCCTCCTTTAGATGTGTGCAAACCTGGTGGCCAACTACAAGAAACGCCTGACCTCTGTGATTGCCAACAAGGGTTTTGCCACCAAGTACTAAATCATGTTTTGCAGAGGGGTCAAATACTTATTTCCCTCATTAAAATGCAAATCAATTTATAACATGCGTTTTTCTGGATTTTTGTTGTTGTTATTCTGTCTCTCACTGTTCAAATAAACCTACCATTAAAATTATAGACTGATCATGTCTTTGTCAGTGGGCAAACGTACAAAATCAGCAGGGGATCAAATACTTTTTTCCCTCACTGTAAGTTATCCAGTGCGAGCATATGTGCCGAATACCTTAAGATGTTACAGGTGTCAAACTTATGGGCATGTGGCAGCAGTGTGTAGGAGGGAGATTCCAAGGTGTGAGAAGTGTGCATAAGGGCATGAGACGAAGGATTGTGAAGCAGTGGGGAAAGTGGTGGTGTGTGCTAATTGTAGGGGTGGACATTGGGCTGGGGATCAGACATGTCCAGTGCGAGAGAAGCAGGTTAATGTATCCAGGGTAAGAGTAGAGAATAAGTTGTCATATGCGGATGCAGTGAAGAAAGTAGAGGAAGATGGGTCAAGGGGGAGGGATCCTGAGAGAAATGGTGTGAGTAGTAGAGATGTACCAGTAAAGAGGGATAAACCAAAAAGTGATATATGGTTCAGCAAGATTGGATTTTTTGCGTTTATAGCAATGGTTATTAATTGTACTGCAGGGATGGAACGCATATCGAAGAAAATTGAGGTGGTGGTGGCAGCTGCAGAGAGATATTTGGGTGTGCGAGACTTGATAGCAGAAGAGTTACAGGATGTCCCATCAATTCAGGTTGAGGGCATGAGGTAGGAGTGAGTGTATTTAAACAGTGGAGAAGGGTGGGGTTAATTATTAGTTGTAGTGTTGAAGGTGTGAGTGTAGTGTTAGATGGTAGGATATTTCTTTGCTTTGGTATGGCGCTTGCAACGGCAGGGTTGTGGGTTCGATTCCCACGGGGGGCCAGTATGAAAATGTATGTACTCACTAACTGTAAGTCGCTCTGGATAAGAGCGTCTGCTAAATGACTAAAATGTAAATGTAAAATGTTTATTTTATTTTTCAAGGAAAGATAAGGGAGTTGAACTCCAGTCTAGTAGGTGGCTGTAATGCAACAAATTGGATGCCAACCGCCGTTAAACCTCATTGAAGAAGAAGAAGAAAACAATGTGAAAGCACACAGAAGTATAAATATTTTTTTTCAGTGATATTTTCATTTTTATAAACTAATTCATACTTTCTCATATTTTGGTTGCTAGAGACACGACCAAGGTCGTTCGTTCGATAAGTTCGATATTTATGGACACGACCCAGTCGTTTGTTCTTTATGTTCCGTTGCCATGCTCGCTGGCAACGTTCTTATCCCTCGCTTGCTAGCTATCCAGCAAGCTACGGCTAACTCAGTCACGACCTCTGTCGCCAGAATAACAGCAAAGTAGCTGTTTTCTATTGACATTCATTTGGATAAATCCATAACAATGAGCTGATAATGCCCGATTTGGCCTGGTATAGCTAGAAAAGTGTGCATTCTCGTCAGAACACTCGACCCTGTTCATTACAAGGAGATCGCATTGCATATCAAACACTAGGCTAGAAGCTAGCTAAATCGTTTGTTGCTAGCAAACCTGCCAATATGACAGAATTAAAAAATATCAGTTACTGAAAACAGCTGGTCAAACTAGAAACGTGGGACTGCAAACAGTAGCCGGGACCAGAGAAATTCATGTTCATCACTCAACACATTAGGTCATCAGATGCTCCAAAAAAATGTATCTGCAAAAACAAATCAATACTAGCTGGCTGGCTAAGCTTTTCCCTCGTTGGACCTGCGTTTACAATGTATCCAATTTCGGTTTGTGTGGTTGTTGGTTTAGCTTTCTGTAACTTTGTAGTAAGTAAGGTCTGCATGTGTAGGAGCTTATTGCGTCATGATTGCAAGGTGTCCGGATATCTTTTCCAACTGTCCCGGTATCTTTCCAACTGGTTTTATTGTCCATTCTAGATTGCCCTTCTAGCCAATCAGAAACGAGTATTCAACAACGCTGTGATATACATTACATAACCTATGGGGTTGTGTCATGGGTGTGTCTAGGGCTGTTACTTAGGGTGACCTTATTACCGCCACACCGGCAGTCACGAGTCATGACTGCAGTCAAATTCCAGTGACCATTTAGTCACAGTAATTAGGCTTCTCCAAGCTCTGATGCTGCTGATGGTCATTAGTAGCCTACCAAACTTGATAACTGCCTGGTACTCCGCACTCTATTGTCCCTCTAATCACTCTGACATTAATGCAAATGTGATCGAAAATCTAATCAAACACTTCACGAGAGCATGAGCTCATGTTGCGCTACATTTCTATAGGCTATGCAATTGCGTGAGAAAACAGAGTGATGGCCTCTATTAAAAAGAGGAGGATCCCATCAGCTTTCTATAGGCTAGGCCTACTATATTTATTTCTCAACTTTCCTAATATTAAGCACATTGCTTGTCTTTACAACAGGAGTATAGCTTACATGGCTGACATGAAAATTAACCACGGGAAAAGCGTCCTCCATTCGCTATTTAAGCGCATATATTTTATTTTTTATTTTTCCGCTGCCCCTGGTTCGAGACAGGTGCATGATAATGGTCCATTCTAAATCAAAACAAATTTCACACATATATTATTTAGTATATGTAAAGACAAGATTACATCAAGAATAGTGTGATGGTTGACAAATATTAGCCTATCACTTGTGAATGATGCCCAGCTTAAGGCATCATTCACAAGCATAGTCGCACACCTCATGTAGGCCTAGGCCATAGGCCTATATTGATAAGGTTTGTATCACAACTAAAGTGGGCAAATAACTTCTTAAAATGAAGCACATTAATCCACTTTACAAAGGGTGTAGAGCCTAACTGGCATAATATATACAAGTTTGGGGAAGAACATTTTCACCATAAAAATGCACCTTTATAATAAAAGTATAACGTGCATAATCACATTTGTGGTCACTTCAGAGAATGGTGTTTTCCTGCTAATAGAACATTCGCGCTTATAGCCTACTGCCGTGTGCGCATTGCTTCGCTTATAATGTGAAGAAATAGCCTAATAGTTTCCCAACATTTAATCTAAACGTTCTCATCTGTTGCGTCAGGCTCATTACTTAAAACATGTTTTTGGATGCTAGTGGTTGTATTAATTTGGGATCTATCGCATCCCACAACTGTCCAAGACTATGTTTGGAATATTTATTTCTCACACAGAATAGAATAGATCAACTTTTGTACTATGGGGGATAGTAGATTGACATAGGCTAGTTCTTTTGCTGTTCGTTAGGCCTACCGTAATTTTCGGACTATAAGCCGCGACTTTTTTCCCATTTTTCAACCCTGCGGCTTATATAACGGTGCGGCTAATCTATGGATTTTTACAGCTAACAGCCACTAGAAGACCTCCTAAATCTATGGATTTTACAGGTTACAGTCCACCAACTTTAACTCTATGGGCTCTATGACCGGTCCGCGCCCTCCACCTTTAAGCGGCGGGCTCCAGCAGGAAAAGCTGGAGGCCGGAAAAGAGTGAGACAGGTAGCGCGCAAAAGTAAAAGTGGAACCGAGAGTGGTACGAGAGACAGAACGAGAGACAGAACGAGAGCAAGACAGACAGACATTACGAGAGCGAGACAGTTTGTGCAAAGGAAGTTTTCATGCACAAACCCTCATTATGGAAAACAAACGTAGAAATGCATATGATGCAGCTTTTAAGTTAAAGGCAGTCAATCTGGCTGTCAAAACATCCACGATCATTAACGGGTTCCGAAAGGCTGGACTGCTGCGTGATGAAGAGGAGGACGCCGCCACAGCTGAGGCCCTTCAGAGGCTGTTCGATTCCGACAGTGACGAAGAGGAGTTCGTTGGTTTTGAGAGCGACAACGAAGGAGAGAGGAGAGTGGCTGACGAAGCCACCCTGAGCCTGTTCGTTTCCGACACTGAAGATGAGGACTTTGGTGGTTTTAGTACGCAGGAAGAAGACGGAGATGAGGATTAATGACTTTACTTTTCTGGTTACAGCCGTGTACTGCACCTTAGCCTAAAAGATGAAGACGAGGATTGATGACTTTTCTGGTAGGCTGATTACCGTATATTTTAAGCAGCCGTGTTGCTGCAACTTTAGGCTTACGCGCTTACTGTCGTGTTACAGGCACTTTATTTTGCACTTTAAAAAAAACACATTTAATTTAGCCATTGATATTGCCTCGTCAAGCGCTGTAAGCTTTGTTTTTTGTTATGGTACTACTGTAGGCTATAATGTAGATAAATATTCAAAGATGTGCACACTTTTTCAAGGTTTTTCAAAAATAACCAAAGTTAAGTGGTTAAATGATTGTGACGCTATTAACTAATTTTGCTGGGGAACCCCTAGCACTCCCTCAAGGACCACTGGTTGAAAACCACTGCTGTAGATCACTGCCGGTATGTGCGCTGGGAGCGCACCGTTTAAGTTTGAAAGTTGAAAAGTTTGTGTGTCTGAAACGCAATGTGATACAGTACAGTTTACACAGCACAGTATATGTTCTGTAGCTACTATTGCACTAAATGGTAACACTTGAATACGTTATGCAAATATGCAACTTGTTTGTTGAAATGTTAATAAATGGGAGCTTCCTCAAGCAGCCATCTCTTTTCCGACAATCCCCTCTGTGCACGAACCCTTACATATGGTAATTAAACATTAAAACACCTGCGGCTTATAGTCCAGTGCGGCTTATATATGTACACATCATTCAATATCATTCAATTTAGCTGCTGCGGCTTATACTCCGGTGCGCCTTATAGTGCGGAAAATACGGTACTCATCTTGTTGGCTGATGAAAAATAAAATGTGGACAGTTCTTCCAATATCTTCCATATGCGCTTCGGAATTGGATTAGAACGCCCGCAGTTGCGTCCCCGATGTGTATGTCTTCACTTGTATGTAGCCTGTGAGAAAAACCTGATCACGTGACGGAAAGCCATGTGAGTGAGAGGTGCTTCGGCACGCAGCCGGGAGAAGGGAAGCAAAAGGCAAGGTTTTTTTTAGGTGGCATTGCTGCCACAAAAAGGGGATGCAGCCTGAAAATTTGAGGCATTCATACATTCTTGTCAAAGTGCTTGTCAAATTGTGAATGAGAGACTGATGAAGTGTTTACAGCCTGCGCAAAAAACAAAGCAGAGCTCATGCCTTTCATGCAACTTTTTTCAAATCATCATTAGTCGCATCATGCAGCCTTAGAATGTATTAAAAATCTAAACATATAGCCCAGTTTGCATCACAACTAAAGTTACATAAATAAGCATATAGGAGTACCTGTTTCTTTGATAACCGCTCAACACAGAAGAGACGCATGTGCGCACTCCCTCAAATGTTTGGAGAAAATATCCTTTCTATTTTATTCAGCTGTGTTCCAATTGTATTCTTCATACTATAAAATAATATAAAATAATGCCACGGAATTCTAAGCAAATATTTTCTGCTAAATGAACTAGTGTAGCCCACAGCCATATGGCATAGCCCACAACGTTAGACACGTACCCACAACGTCCGTGTCTAACGTTAGACACAACGTTAGACACGGACACAAATGATCTGCTTGGCGTGTTGACACACTGGTGGTTTGTTGTGGCCGAGTATTGGTGCTAAACCGTGTTGTTGGAGCCCGGCATGCTCGTTGGCTGTGGAGTCATATGACTAGGTGCCCTGGACGATTTTCACGGAAGAATACTGTACCAAGTTAGCTAGCTGAATAAACTAAGTTAGTCTATTCCTAGAAAACATTGAACCGCTGTAGTTTACAACAATTATAGTTTCTGAGGTGGAAGTTGGGAGAGTTATATTTGGGTGTTTCAGTGAAACGTAAGTGAGGGAGGCCCCGCTCTCTCCTTTCCCAGATATTTAGTTCATTTCATTCCGATCTCCTTTGCATTATTGTAGTCATTTTCTGTAGCCTGTCAACTATGCCTCTGTCTATCCCTGTTCTCTCCTCTCCGCACAGGCTATACAAACACCTCACACCACGTGGCTGCTGCCTCTCTAACCTGGTGGTCCCTGCACGCACCACCCACCTGGAGGTCCAGGTCTCAGGCAGCCTCTGGAACTGCCGTTCTGCTGCCAACAAGGCAGAGTTCATCTCAGCCTATGCTACCCTCCAGTCCCTCGACTTCTTGGCGCTGACGGAAACATGGATTACCACTGAAAACACTGCTACTCCTACTGCTCTCTCCTCGTCTGACCATGTGTTCTCGCATACCCCGAGAGCATCTGGTCAGCGGGGTGGTGGCACAGGAATCCTCATCTCTCCCAAGCGGACATTCTCTCTTTTTCCCCTGACCCATCTGTCTATCTCCTCATTTGAATTCCATGCTGTCACAGTCACTAGCCCATTCAAGCTTAACATCCTTGTCATTTATCGCCCTCCAGGTTCCCTTGGAGAGTTCATCAACGAGCTTGACAAGTTCCTTTCTTGAGGATGGCTCACCCCTCACAGTTCTGGGTGACTTCAACCTCCCTACGTCTACCTTTGACTCATTTCTCTCTGCCTCCTTCTTTCCACTCCTCTCCTCTTTTGACCTCACCCTCTCACCGTCCCCCCCTACTCACAAGGCAGGCAATACGCTTGACCTCATCTTTACTAGATGCTGTTCTTCTACTAATCTCACTGCAACTCCCCTCCATGTCTCCGACCACTACTTTGTATCCTTTTCTCTCTCGCTCTCCTCCAACACTACTCACTCTGCCCCTACTCAGATGGTAATGCGCCGTCGCAACCTTCGCTCTCTCTCTCCCGCTACTCTCTCCTCTTCCAGCCTATCATCTCTTCCCTCTGCTCAATCCTTCTCCCTCCAATCTCCTGATTCTGCCTCCTCAACCCTCCTCTCCTCCCTTTCTGCATCCTTTGACTCTGTATGTCCCCTATCCTCCCGGCCGGCTCGGTCCTCCCCTCCTGCTCTGTGGCTTGATGACTCATTGCGAGCTCACAGAACAGAGCTCCGGGCAGCTGAGCGGAAATGGAAGAAAACTAGACTCCCTGCGGACCTGGCATCTTTTCACTCCCTCCTCTCTACATTTTCTTCATCTGTTTCTGCTGCTAAGGCCACTTTCTACCACTCTAAATTCCAAGCATCTGCCTCTAACCCTAGGAAGCTCTTTGCCACATTCTCCTCCCTGCTGAATCCTCCCCCCCCCCCCCCCCCCCCCCCCTCCTCCCTCTCTGTGGATGACTTCGTCAACCACTTTGAAAAGAAGGTTGACGACATCCGATCCTCGTTTGTTAAGTCAAATGACACTGCTGGTCCTGCTCACACTGCCCTACCCTATGCTTTGACTTCTTTCTCCCCTCTCTCTCCAGATAAAATCTTGCGACTTGTGACTGCAGGCCGCCCAACAACCTGCCCGCTTGACCCTATCCCCTCCTCTCTTCTCCAGACCATCTCCGGTGACCTTCTCCCCTACCTCACCTCGCTGATCAACTCATCCTTGACCGCTGGCTATGTCCCTTCCGTCTTCAAGAGAGCGAGAGTTGCACCCCTTCTCAAAAAACCAACACTCGATCCCTCTGATGTCAACAACTACAGACCAGTATCCCTTCTTTCTTTTCTTTCCAAAACTATTGAGCGTGCCGTCTTTAGCCAACTCTCTTGCTATCTCTCTCAGAATGACCTTCTTGATCCAAACCAGTCAGGTTTCAAGACTGGTCATTCAACTGAGACTGCTCTTCTCTGTGTCACGGAGGCTCTCCGCACTGCTAAAGCTAACTCTCTCTCCTCTGCTCTTGTCCTTCTAGACCTGTCTGCTGCCTTTGATACTGTGAACCATATATATACAATATACATATTGATACTGTGATACTGTGCATTGCGTTCATCCACCTCTGGCCTGCTGGCTCCCCTTCCTCTGCGGAAGCATAGTTCCCGCTCAGCCCAGTCAAAACTGTTCGCTGCTCTGGCACCCCAATGGTGGAACAAGCTCTCTCACGACGCCAGGACAGCGGAGTCACTCACCACCTTCCGGAGACATTTGAAACCCCACCTCTTTAAGGAATACCTGGGATAGGATAAAGTATCCTTCTACCCCCCCCCTTTACTCCAACCCACCCCCCCCCCCCAAAAAAAGAAAAAACATTGTCAAGTGGTTATCCCACTGGCTATAAGGTGAATGCACCAATTTGTAAGTCGCTCTGGATAAGAGCGTCTGCTAAATGACGTAAATGTAATGTAAATGTGTCACAGCAACACACATCACTGAGCCCAGTGCATTGAGTGGAATTGCTGCATGCACAGGCTTGTTGGGTGACATCCAAAACACTACCTGTGTTCTCCACGTGTCACGCCCTGGCTCTGGGGACTCTGTTATGTTGAGCCAGGGTGTGTAGAGTCTATGTTTTGTGTTTCTATGTTCAGGATCTAGTTCATTGTGTTTCTATGTTGGCCGGGGTGGTTCTCAATCAGAGGCAACTAGAATCAGCTGTTGCTTGTTGTCTCTGATTGAGAACCATACTTAGGCAGCCGTTTGGGCATTTGTGTTTGTGGGATCTTGTTCCGTGTATGGTTTGTGTATGTACCCAAGGACTTCACGTATCGTTTTGTTGTTTTTGTTCGTGTGGTGAATGTTTAATAAAAGTATGTTCGCATTCCACGCTGCGCATTGGTCCACTCCTTTCAACGATCGTGACACCACGCTGTATGATATATGACTAAATGTAGCCTAACCTTCAGTAGGAAGTGTGATACTGTACATCCAAGACAGAGACAGTTGTCTGATTTGCAAGGCAAAAGATGTGGTCCTCTGTAGCTCAGCTGGTAGAGCACGGCGCTTGTAACGCCAAGGTAGTGGGTTCGATCCCCGGGACCACCCATACACAAAAAAAATGTATGCACGCATGACTGTAAGTCGCTTTGGATAAAAGCGTCTGCTAAATCGCATATTATTATATTATTATTACAAAAACCACAGTCTGACACCAACAATACTCAATTCCCCTTATTGAAAGGTCTACCCTCCCGCACAGAGTGAAACAGTGCACTCTCTTGTACATCAGCCCTTTTCTCACATCCATGTGATACTATAGATATAACTGTCATATTCACAAATATTGTAGTGGGCATATGACAACCAACAAAGACAACATTCAAATCAGCACTGTGATGGGGGACATAAAATGTCCTTTTGGGCCAAATTCTGGTAACTCAAAAATAAATGCATGAATGGACATCATCATTTTGGGATTAAAATAAGGGATTACGTCCCTGTGATTCAATGAAAGAGCACAGCCCTTCTTTGGTGTTGCTCCAAGTTGGTCTGCAACCTTGACAGTTTGAGAGTCCTCTTGTCATGAGTGGGTCTAATGGCTTACTCTAACACTGTCCTCTCACTCTAATGCCACTTGAATGTGAGAGGAGATGAGACAGGAGAGAGATAGAGATAGAGAGAGAGAGAGAGAAGAGAAGGAGGGAGAGAAGAGAGGAGAGATAAGAGTGAGACATCACCTCTTTGTAGGAGGACATGATCCTCTCGATGGCGTCAGCTCCAGAGGCCAGGAGATTGCGTGCGGTGGTGAAAGCCTCTGTCCTCTCGCTCACCAGCACCTGAGTCTGACCGTCGGCAGTCTCTGTGAGAGGGGAAATTAAGGATAGACACTATGAGATGACATACTGGGACCCTAGCCCCTTGGCTTTCTGATCTGTGAACACCTAGGGGGTATGGCCTAAGGAAGGGCCGAGGAACTAGGGAAAGGGAATAAAGACCGAAATGGAACAGAGCCATTCTGTGCTTAGACCAGTAAGACTGTAAAGACTGCTCTTTTTTTTGTGGCCAAAAACCCAATAGTTGCCATGTTATCAGTGTGTATGACACTGATGGGGGTGGAGACCACAGGAGGTTGGTGGCACCTTAATTGGGGAGGACGGGCTCGTGGAATCAAATACATCAAACACATGGTTTCCATGTGTTTGAGGCCATTCCATTCACTCCGTTCCAGACATTATTATGAGCCGTCCTCCCCTCAGCAGCCTCCACTGGTGGAGACAATAGTAGCATTCAGTTAGTTAGCAGCTAACAGGACAATAGGGACAATAAGATGAATATACCCTTATCAGCACAACAAAGTCCTTGACACCATTCACTTGAATAACACCTACATGGTATCATTGAGATAGTTGGTTCCTGTGGGTTAACACATGCTGATCATCTACTACTGTACGTGGAATATGCAAATGAAGAGGGAAAGGTTTTTGGACTATGTGAGATCAGCACCAAATGACCTAAATAGAATCAAATGTCAATTGGTTCAAATGAAAGACGGAATAGGCTACCTACTGGTATGCACAAACAGAGATAAACCATGACAACTATTCCCTCTTCTCCGGAGATGCTGTACTTGAAAACAAGAGGCTTTAGAAGAAAACAAGATGATGTTGTGATGACTGTTACCGCTGTCAGCGAAGCCGGTAGCGGTGATGATGGGCACAGCCACCATGACCAGTCCACAGCTACTCCACACGTACTTCATGAGGAACTGCTCTATCATGATGTACCACAGACGCTTGGACAGGATCAAGTTCATCTGCTCTGCCAGGGCCCGGTAGCACTTCTGCAGCTGACGCATCTCCACCTGACACACACAGGACAGACAAACACAAACAGGCAGTTTACATACAAAAGTATCTAGCCTACACAGTATAGCACATTTACAACAAATGTATTACAATATATTTCACATTACATTCACATTGTATGTTAGTTATTTTGCACTTGCAGACAGTCTTATCTAAAATAAGTGCATATAAAGAGGCTGTCAATCAAATGATTGAAAATCACTTTTGGGAATTGGATATGATGTCATGGGTGTGCATTGGATCCAACTCCAAGGGATCCAACCCATGGGTATTTCTATTGTAATAAATACATCGTCACTTTGCAAGCAAAATCCACCATGCATCCTTCCTTGTATACCTTGTGACCCCTGTAGAAGGCTATCTCTTCTGCATTGGCAATTATCCTGGAATGCACATAGCGCAAATGGCCTTTCCTGTGGGCCTCCTCAGCTACTAGTTTTCCGAATTTCGGCGAGCAGGCCCGCAGAACCTTGGCCGTGCAAAACACCACCAGCCCGGCCAGCAGGGTCGGCCCGCTGGCGTTGGCCCCCCTGGACCGGGCCGTCTGGATGAGGGTGTAGGAGGTGAGTATCACATCCAAGATGGGCTTGGTGAGGTTCGAGTAGAGATGCGCCACGGATTGGGAAAACATCATTACGTCCTCGGTAAGAGACTGGTCCGGGTTGGTCAGTCTCCCGTCCATGTTGCTGACTTTGTAGTAGGTCTGGTCTGTGAAATAGGTGGTGTAGGCATGGTCCACTAGCCGAGTGCGGAAGGCGAGGGCCAGCTTGCACTCGAGGTAGCGGATGACGCTGTTCACGAATGTGGCCGGGATGGCAATAAGGAGCCATTTCATCAGTTGGATGATGAAGCTGCGTGGTTCTTTCTCAACGATTGTTTTCACAATCTTGCCATCCAAGCCAGCGACATAGATAGACAGAAATGTCCGGGAAATCAACGCGACCGAATGCAGAGATAGCAATCCGAGCTCTTTGGAGACAAGCTTTGGAAATAGGATTTTGATCAGTTCAAGTATCTGCTTAAAAAATTCAGCGTTTACCCCAGGCGACTTTTTATGACTCAGTGCATCTGTTTGTGATTTAACGCCAACCGTCGAGCCATTTTCCTCTCCTTTAGACCCCCTGTTATTCTTGCATTCTTTCCGTTTCACGAATTGTCTGCAGACGATGGGGTACAGGGTTTTCACCCCGTAGGCAGCGGCCGCGAGAAAGATAGCTCGCTTCGCTGCAGTCTTCCGGTCCCATTTCACTCTGGACGCTGCATCAAGTATATTGGACATCTTCCCCCCTACGAAGCGATCAAAGAGCTAGTCTTCTTTTATGTTAATCCGTGCTACATCCATCGGGAGTTAGTGTCATGATGGATCTTGATGCGAAAAGAAAAGGAAAAACCTTATACCTCATACAATGGTGTGATGTTTCAGCTAGAAAACCCAACCGCTAGATACGTTATTTGGTTTGGCAGTGTTTTCTTTTTATAGGCAACACCCCGGAAGGACACGATCGGTTGTGAGGGACGTATTCAAATGAGGTTCTGCTGTACGTTTTACTGCACATACTGTATTGTGACTATTTTCCCAGCATCTGTGTACAGTACACTGAATAAACTAATGTCATCATTGAAACAATAATAATTATATTTTGTTATTAAGTGTAATAACACGGTTCCTACCAACGCCTCTCATCTTTGAGAGTGACATAGTAGCTACGTCATTTATTCGATGTCTGTTGGCTTGGCTCCTGCATCTTTGTATTACCTGTCAACTCAACTGAAGCGTCATTACAATTGGCTACTTTATGAGAATGTTTCACTAGTAGCTAGTTGGCTATGTTTCATAAAAACTCAACAACTATCAACTAATTTATACTGTTAGATACATTTCAAAAGTGCTGATAAAATATATGGCCCAATAAAGTTTATTTTGTCTGTCTGATTTTACTGGACAAAATGAATTGGGTCGGTGGTTCAAGGTGAGTTTGACAGCTAGCTAGCTAGCTAACTAACGTTAGCTTGCTAAACTAACGTTAGCACTTTTACAGATGTGCTTGTTGACAGTCTGGGTGGAACGAGTTTTAGAAAACCTGCTTGTTACCAAATATTCAACATTAACTTTCTCTTTCTTTGTCAAATAACATTACAACTGTTACAGAACTGTTACTATTTAACAAAAATATTATATTGACCCCCTTTTAAAAATATTAAATTGACCCCCTTTTTAAGAGCAATTTTAACTTGATTTCCCATTATGAATATTACAGGAACCGGTTTATGATGAGAAATGACATGAAAAAACAGAGGGTAAGTTAAACCCACAGTGGCCTTAAATAAGGTATCATATTGTATACATTATAATACCGTATATGTGACATGATAATACATATGCCAACATTTTATCAGGAATTCTTTGAAAAGAAGAAAATGCAGAGAAAGATTAAAACCTTAGGAATACCAACCTCTCCTAAAGGAGCCAGCTCTGGAAGTATGGACCTAGTGACTTTATTAATAGTAAACCAGATTGCTGCAAAGAAAGAAAACAAAAGTGAGTTCAGACAGGCATCTATACATTATGGATAAATACTAATAACATTGAAAAAGGATCCCACCCACCCACAACAATAACTTGGTTTGTTAAATAATAATATGCCATTTAGCAGACGCTTTTATCCAAAGCGACTTACAGTCATGCGTGCATACATTTTTTTTTGTGTATGGGTGGTCCCGGGGATCGAACCCACTACCTTGGCGTTACAAGCGCCGTGCTCTACCAGCTGAGCTACAGATTGTTCTAGATCAGCCAAAGATAACTCACATCACTGATGATAAAGGAGGACCCAAGTCGTTGAGGGAGGGGCCCCTGGAGTTACCCATGAGCCCTTGCTTTTTTTTTTTTTTTTTTTACTACTGATGTATTTTAGTGTCCAGGCTGTTAGAAAGAGAAAGCACTGCATTCCTGATGGATTCACATGTAGACAGGTCAGTCACATTTACTCACACTGATTCATCTTTTCTGACAACACAAATAAATCACCTTACACCACTAGTACTCTTTTTACCATATTTCTGAACATACAGATACAGTAAGCTTTATGGAAATGATGACTCAACCTTGTGACATTTGGCTGGTTCATTGATTGTTGCTCTCAGCTCTCACCAGTGCTGGAGTCGAACATGTCAGACACCAGTACGTCAGACTACCAGCAACACATCCAGGACACCCTGAGCCCATTCTCCTCGGCATCGTCGTCAGTCTCCTCCTCAGGGTCCGGCCTGTTCTCCCTCCAGCAGAGAGCACAGGTCCTGCCACAGCCACACTGCTCCCCTAGATCCCCCTCGGATACCTCCACCTCAGAGCAACCACAGGTATTCATTCAAATACATTCATAGTAACAGTATTCCTTCATTTGGAATGGATTTAACCCCACCTCTACCCCACAAACACATGAAACAAAGACAAATGAATGTGCATTAATTCCACTGTACTAACAGTTTGTAAAGTAAAGATAAAGTATAACTGAAACCTAATGGATATTTGATTTTGTAGTTTAGACCTTTCTCTCAGCCAGGAGGGAGGAGAGAGTGTGCCCCTTGGGCCACGGGACCAAGTGGACCCAAACAGCAGCTGAACATGACCCCCCCAGTGTCTAGGGTACTGTTTGGAGGCACAGAGCCTGAGTGAGTACTGAACTGAAATATCAAAGATGTGTTTTTAACTGATATGCAGGAAATGTTGATTTTCTTTATCCATCTGCTGTTCATACATTATTGAGATTGACAACCTCCCCTGAACTGATATTCTCTTTTTCCTGATTTCCATTGCTGTATTGATTACATCTGTGAAGATAGAAGTATTAGTGGATATTTCCATAACTTGTGCACTGACTAATGGGGTGTGCATCTGCCTACCCAGTAGCACAGAGAGCAGAGACCATGCCATGCACACAGTGGGGTTCTCTATCAACCAATCGGAGGGCAAAGACCACACCTTTGAGTTCTCTCTCAAAGATCAGACAATGGAGTTCTCTCTCAACCAATTAGAGAGTGAAGAGCAACACGAAGAAGCACTCTTCAGGGCCTGCACTAATGAAGAATATGGAAGTGAAGGTACCTGTGCGTCCCAAATGGCACCCTATGCCCTATATAGTGCACTACTTTTGAACAGGGTCCATAGGGCTCTGGTCAGAAGTAGAGCACTTTGTAGGTAATAGGGTGCTATTTGCTACGCAGACACTGTCTAGTGTGCATTATGTAGGCAATTCATCACTAAAACTATGATACATGTTTTTGCAGAACGTTTGCCAATCTCTCTTTACTGACATATGTATGTCAATTCATCCCAGCATCTAATTTTAAGAAGGGGATGCCTAAGATATATCTCAAGAAGGAAGTACCGACAACGTCTTCCTGACTCAGGTAATTGCAGGCAGCAGCATTACATCAGGTGTCTATTGCCACCTAGTGGCATAATTTGAATAATTTCAGAGCTAAACAATGATGACAATATGATACAGTACCATTTAGCAGACTGTTATCCAAAGCGACTTACAGTCATGCGTGCAAACATTTTACATACGGGTGGTCCCGGAAATCGAACCCACTATCCTGGCGTTGCAAGTACCATGCTCTACCAACTGAGCCACAGAGGACCTGATGATAGTATGATGATAGGTTAAGGTAAGGGGAAATGTGTTCATACGGTGAAGGCTAGCCTGTTTCATTGTTACGTCTGTATTCCAACAGGTTTCCAACTGCACTGATGTCAGCTCATGTAAGTTTCCACACTATATTCAAAATCGTCTACTGTTCAGTGTTCACCACCTGTCTGACACTGATAGTCTGTCCCAAATGGCACCCTATTCTCTATATAGTGCCATATGAGGAATAATAGGGTGTCATTTGGGACGCAGCCTGGTAGAGACTTACCTGCAGACGTGTCTTCAGCTTGTCCTGGAAACACTCATCATGGTCCTAAGGAATGCTGTGAATCATCGCCCAGTTACTCTCCAAGAGGAGGTTACTTCAGTTCAGACTCTGATGATGACGTAAGTAAACAACAATGAATACTGTTTACATCTGCTTTGGTTAATGTACTGTAAGGGGATGCTTTGATTTCCCATAGATCCCATAGGCCTACCCTTACTGACTTGAAATTCATTATTGGTAACACTTTACATTTAGTTGCTCTTATAAGTCTGCGTAGTTACTGTTTAATAACATGTTGTGACATAGTAACTGCTTTGTATTTACATGGTAATATCAACATATTTCTTAGCCTGAGTCCCAGATCTGTTGGTGCTGTCTTGTCAACTCCATTGCTGTCACGTAGCATAACAATGACAGCAATGTAGTTGACAAGACAGCACAAACAGATATGACACTCAGGCTACATATTTTTATACTCATCTTTAAATGTCATATCAGGAGGTGGAGGATTATCACCAGTGTCACCAGGGTGGATCCTCACAGTCACACACAGTGGGGTCATGTAGTGAAGAGATCCCTGTCCTCAGCCAGGCCTCATCACATTGGAACACACAACAACGAGGTCACCCTCAGTCTCAACCCAGACCTGACACCCCACCCACTAGGCCTCAATGCACAGGGAACTGTGGAAACGACCAGAGAGATCATAAAGACCAGAGAGCTGTGGAGAGCTCAGGCTACTCTGAGAGACGGTCAGGCTGTGTAGTTACAGATGACAGTGACAGCCAGGTTAGGGTTATAGGCGATCAGTATGTCCCATCTCGTCCTCTGTCTGAATCACAGAGCTCTGAGGTCCAACAACAAAAGATGGCAGCCACCAGAACACAAGAAACACAAACACGAGAAATGGGAACACAGACTGTCAGCAACATCACCTCGAAATGTCCAACATCGGACGTTTCAACTCAGTGCAGTTTTTGACTGGAGTGTAAAGAAAATAACTTCATGGACTCTCAATCCCACAACAATTCTGCTTACAATGTAATACCGACGCCAACCACCAGAGGGCAGGCAAGTCACAGAAATGAGTCTATAAGACAACAGACACACAGCGCATTATCAGACAGATCCAGGAGGGAGAGAGAAGAGCACACGCCTTGGAGAAAATCAACAGCCAGAGAGCTCAAGGCTGGACCTGGGCACCATCCATCAATCATCCCGTTAAACAAGTGTCATAACACTAACACTGAGAGTAGAGTGTGTATTCAGAGACCCACTACCTCTATACTAAACGCTCTCCTCGTCACCAATGATGTGCAAGGAATAAATAGCAAATGTTTGATGTAATTAACTAATCAGTGTAGCCGAATATAGACATATCTATGGCAGATGATTTCCAAATCAATGCAAACAACTTCATATGTGGTGTAATTTATCATAGATCATCGATTGAAAGTAAAGCTAGTGAATGCGTGTAACAAGCACACGTTATACTGCAATTAAATGTACTCTGATCTGTATATGTTGACATTCTTCCGAACAGTTTGTTGCAGTTATTTTCTTACGGACCGAGATTCATTATGGTGGTATTTTCTTGTATTTTCAGTGGTATTTTGAAAATGGATGTTACTCCCTAATGATGTTTTTCTCTCTCCCAGACTTGAGAGGTGAGCAACTGCAGCATAGAGGACAGGGAGATGAAAGAGAGTTATAGGACCCTGTTGAGAATGTTCCTCTTAGAGATGACCTTCCAAATGAGAGAGAGGAGAAAAGGAGAGGGAGAGTAGAGGAGAGGGAGGTCACTGCTGAGAGCGGAGTTAACAGGCTTTCAGAGGAGGTTGAGACACTTCAGGAAATAGCAGACATTCTGCTCATGCTGAAGCAGAGGATAGAAGATGAGTGAAAGGAGGAGAGGAGAGAGGTGGGGAGGACAGGAGAGGAGGAGAGGAGAGAGGTGGGGAGGACAGGAGAGGAGGAGAGGAAAAATCCCAAAGTATCCCTTTAAGAGTTGTGAATGACACTAGCAACTACATCCCTTTACCACCGAATCTGTTTCTGCATATTTAAACATTTCTAACAAGGTCCTTTGGATTCTACATTAAAACGAAAGCCAGACATTGCAAGATAATTCGTTTATTTTTTTTTTCCCGATACATATTCAAGTGTTCAAGATTCTCATGAATATATTTACTTTGATAGAATATAAATTCTAGCAAAACATTTACAGCAACAATAATCAAATGTATACTATACAGCACTGGATAAATCCTTTTTTTAAATCGAGTTCTTCTTCATAAACTGTAAAATAGAAACACTGCATTTAATTTGTTTTCACATGGAAAAAATTGCACCCGTTCACCATAAACACATTGGATGTCCCCATTTAGGAATTAAAGCAAAGAAGGCAATATAATAATAACACAATGGGTTGTCAAGGGGTTGTTGAGCGTCTTTCCTTAAAATTAAAGTGCATTCTGAAATCACAACACATCAAATATTTTGTTTGACACTATCTCATTTACAAGTCTGTTACATGACGGCAATGTTGTCACCTCTGTGAAGGGGATTTGCAGTAAAGCGTTGTATCTCTATAAAACTATCTGTGATCATAAAAACAGATACTTCGGTCTTCCAGTGAACCTCCAGTTTAGTCTACCTATAGTATCCTCTCTTTTCTAATCACATTTCTAATCAAATACTCAAATATTGATAATAAATACTCAATAATCCAATAGTGATACTGATGTTCCAATGAACTGGCAAAACACATCTAGTGATCCTTTGAAAAGCTGTCATTTCATTTCAGTCTAAAGAAAATCCTATTTGAATAGTAGCTATCTATCTTGTTTTGTCACAGACAATAATACACAGACATATTCTCAGCGACGTTATGTTGACCACTTTCAACGAGAGTCTGCTACACACAAATCTATGTGTACTCGAAGTACTCAACTAAAAGGTGTCACCTTACATAGTTTTACGATATACAAAACGACATTAGCAAGTACAGTTCAGTACTCCTCGAACCTTTAGAACACGAGAACCCCAGCTCTTTCACGTGAAGAGTATGCATTGTGATTTGTACATAAGGCTGTGGAGGAAGACACAAAGTAAAATGTGGAGACAAAATAAGACATTCTTTCTGACATTGTTTTCCCAAAGAGCAACTATGTGTGTGACGTAAACTGACTAAACTGTCAATTTCAATGTATGGGTATTCTCTCTGATGGACTGAGGTACAATACAACCCAATGAATAGTCTAGTCTACATTTAGCAATTAAAACATTTGTGCAACTTCTGAAATCAAAAAAGGCAATCATCACGCTGGCTGGCCATATAGTCAACTCCTTCATACATTTCACTTCAGTGCAGGCACCGACATCATGGGTCAAATACATTGGAATAAATAACATAATAATCCATAGGTTTACTAATGAGAAAATATAGACAGGTCATGTGCTACTGTAGCTCATCAACAACCAACATGATTAAACAAACAGCAAAGCAAGACTGAACTTCATCATTAGACGGAGACCAGGTTGCGTCCCAAATGGCATGCGATTCCCTTTATAGTGCACTACTTTTGACCAAGGCCCATAGGGCTCTGGTTAAAAGTAATGCACTATATAGGGAATAGGGTGACATTTGGGACGCAGTCCCCAGGTGTACTACTAGTGTCTGAAAACCCATTTGTGATGCTACAGACAAGCTGAGACAATATTTTACTGAGATGTGTTTCATATAGAAAGGCATACTGGTATCAACACTGTATACATTATATGACAACCCATCTCTCTAAATGTAACACTTGTAATATCATGGCCATTTTGGTGGACGTTTGGCCTCCTACAATAAGGTTTTGTTGTGAGGAGGTTGCATCTCTAATCATAGGGTTTTATGTGAGGGAAAAGGAAATAGTTTTGTTAATCTTGGTTGGTCTGCCTCACATATGGAAATTCATAATTATGCAACGTATGAACAGTAAAATAAATGTCTACATGCTGAGGATTAGTATGAATTTAATGTATGCTTAATACTACTTACATTATGGTTTATAAATCAAAAATAATTATCTTCAAACTATAGATGTTCCTACAACATTCAATTGGCACAGTCAAATGTGTAAGTAACTCACATGTTATAAATAGCTACCCTGTCTGTGATAAAGATGGAGCAATGTAACCTACGTGACTGTGAGGCAAACCAGAGAACAGGACTTGGGGAGGTTGTAGATCAGGGGCTGTATGTACCAAGCTTCCTGTCCATGTAATCTTATTCATTATGATCTAAAAGGAAAAACTGATCCTAAATCAGCGCTCCTACTCTGAGTCACTTGATACATACTTTCTAAGATGAGAGAACAGGGACAATATCCAAGGCCAAAGTTACAATCTAGACTGGGCTACTTTAGCCTGGTCCCAGATCTGTTTGTGCTCTTGTCAACTCCATGGCTGTCATCATCAAGCCATTAACTGGCATGACAATGAGTGACAGTGAGTTGCTATGAAAGCACAAACAGGCAGGCACTCAGGCTAGGGCTACTCCACGTCGGAGGCATCGTTATCAGAGAGGTGGTAGTTGCTCCCCTTCACCCTGATGTACTCCACCTGCCGGTCCTCGTCAGAGTCTGTGGCCCCGCAGGAGCACAGCTGGTTGTCGAACAGGGACTCAATCTCCTCCAGCCTCCGGCCCTTAGTCTCAGGCAGACAGCCGTAGATGAAGAAGAACCCCAGCAGAGCCAGGCTGGAGTAGAGGAAAAACGCTCCTGGGAAATAACAACAACAACTACAAAATCAACAACACATTATTTGTCAGTCATTATTAGGACCTATAGTTTTTGCCTGACTACCATAAGTGACTTGACCAGGAAGGACCCAAGGTTTTCCTGTACTGACAGCAGAGTTCAGTTCTAGTCTGCAACAGTGTAAAATTCAGTCAAGCACTATCCAGTATCTACTGCGCATTATTAAATGACAGCAAGTAATCAAACATGATGAAACTACATTCATTACACACTGAGCCTATAAGTCTCAAGTCTCTCTCTAGATTAATCAAATGTCCAACAAGAGTCAGATCCTGCAGTAAAAGCAGGCCTGCTGTTCAGGTTGATTGATCAAGGGTGTCCTGTAAGGGGGTATTGATCAGTGATTAGCTGGTCTGTACCGTAGTAGGTGAGGTACTGGGCCACGTGGAGGAAGGTGAGGGAGACCAGGAAGTTAAAGGTCCAGTTGACTCCAGCTGAACAGGCGTTCCCTGTGCTCCGGGCCCACAGGGGGTAAATCTCAGAGTTGATTGTCCACGGCATCGGACCCATACCTGGAAGGAGAGGGTTGACACAGGGCTTAGGATAGCTCTACAGTACATTAACTACCCCTCAGTATGCAAACAATGCTGAATCAAGACTTATAGACAGTAAGCACACAAATCAAACCTCCCAAATTACATCAATGCATCGTTAACGCCAAACTTGAAATGAGATATCACATTTTCTAATGATGCATTTCTTTAGTTAGTAGTTGCCCCACAGTGAAAGTGAAATAGAGCATAAATTAGATATATACATAGATCACAGTGTTGTCTCTCTCACCTGGGGCGAAGAAGGCCAGATAGAGAACAAGACCCAGTAGGACCACCCAGGAGTAGGAGGTGGGACAGTAGTTATAGGCCCAGTACGTATGGACTCTCAGCTGGGTCGAGTTGGAACACCTGGAATAACATGGTGTAAGACAGTTATTGTATTGTAGCAACAGTAGCTATGTTATGGATAGAGGGGTACTATGAGTACAGTATTATAGAACCACTTCTCAAGCATTCAAGGAATCTTATTCCAGTCCTTCCACTAACCCCCTCCACAAACACACAACAAATAAACCCACACACTGTGCGCATTATATGACTCACCTGCCCCCTGCTGCCCTATGCGCACACACACACACACTCTCTCTCCCTCCCCTTAGTGCCTCCTTTAGCTCACCTGCCCCAGGCTGCCTTCTCAGTGGAGGCTGTATTGACAGGTACACAGGTGGAGGCGAACAGAGCCGTGCTGTTCTCACGGTAACAGAAGCCACACCCCGGGTCCAACATACACGGCTCACACAGCCTGTGATCACAGAGGAGGATTGGACAGAGATGTCACAAACAGAGACAAGATCCTTGAGGAGGTATAATGGAACACATTTCCACTCTAAATGGAGAAGATGCTAACTTCAGCTCTTTACGCTGATAACTTGCAAATAATCTACAGTGTGTGTGAGTGTACGTATTGTGTGTGTGTGTGTGTGCATCCATGTGTGTGCATGCGTGAGTGTGTAGTGCGGCAAGCGTTGGGCAGACCGATTTCAGAGAGTGTGTTCATTCACAGAGAGAGTAGTTCTAATGACAGAACAGCAGACCCATTCCGCCTGCATTAAAAACAAGTCTGTCTTAAATTATTCTGTCTTGTTTGTTGCAGCTGTGAGTGACGAGAGAGAGTGCTGGTAAATATATACTGAGTGTTGAAAACATTAGGAACACCTTCTTAATATTGAGTTGCACCCCCTTTTGCCCTTAGAACAGCCTCAATTCGTCGAGGCATGGACTCTACAAGGTCTCGAAAGCGTTCCACTGGGATGCTGGTCCATGTTGACTCCAATGCTTCCCACAGTTGTGTCAAGTTGGCTGGATGTCCTTTGGGTGGTGGACCATTCTTGATAGACACGGGAAACTGTTGAGTGTGAAAACCCCAGTAGCGTTGCAGTTCTTGACATACTCAAACCGGTGCGCCTGGCACCTCCTACCATACCCCGTTCAAAGGCACTTAAATATTTTGTCTTGCCTATTCACCCTCTGAATGGCACAAATACACAATCCATGTCTCAACTGGCTCAAGGCTTAAAAAATCTCCTCCCCTTCATCTACACTGATTGAAGTGTGACGTCAATAAGGGATCATAGCTTTCACCTGGATTCACCTGGTCAGTCTATGTCATGGAAATAGCAGGTGGTCCTGTTTTATACACTCCGTCCACATGCTGTTGTGTAAATTAGGACAGAGAGTGGCTCAGTCTTTCAGAAGGCAGACAGCGTCTCTTTCTCTCTCTCTTTCACTCTATCTCTCCATCATTTTTATTAACAGAGACCCAACGCCTGTTGCACTGTCGCTAATGGAGTCTGTTGTTGCAGTTAGAATTAACCACTGGGAGAATTTAAAAAACGCTCAGAGCAGAGAGATGAATCTGCAAGGTAAGTGTTCAGAAACATGTACAGCATGTACAATTAGATCGCATTATAGCATTAATTTAGTCCTAGATGGAAGAACAGGAAAATGCATTAAGAAACAAACCCACACACTGTATTGGTCCTGTAAAATGTTCATTAGTGACCATGTTTCGATTCATGGTGGATCAGGTTCATATTGAGAAGTTCTTTTACTCCTGCACTTAACAATAAAGTGATGTGCATATGTCAATGTGACCTACAGAACATGAAATGTAACCAATATTTTCAGAATAGGACAGCATATTCAGTATTGTGTAGAACAGTAGACTACAGTGCAGATAGAGTACAGTAGTAGAGCAGGGAGTACTCACAGGTGTCTGTTGCAGGTGGAGTTGACCATGGAGGGGTCAGTGGGGTGGAGGGTGACTGGAGGGGTGTGTTGGGCAGAGAGCAGAAACCCAATGGCCAGCAGAGACAGACTCAGACATGTACCTAGGAGAAAACAACACAGTCATACACACACAGTCTAACCAAACAGTGTACTGCTTTAGACATAATATGGGTTACTACTAGTGTCTGTGTAGTTACATGTATTACAATTTCATGTAATACTGTAATTCCACGTAGTCCATGTAATTCCATTAAAATCTATCTGTGAAAGGTATACTGTTATCCAATATGCCATCTATTCACATACACTAAATGTGTCCCTGAATCATCAGGATCCATACATTCATCTTTACCCTGACCCTTACCGATGATGCTCCCCAGGGTGAGTTTCCTGCGGCCAACCCTCTCCACTAGCCACACCCCCAGGAGGGTGAACAGAAAGTTGGTGAAGGCTGTGACCCCAGCCAACCAGATGGCCAGCTTGTCATCCCGCACTCCCGACATCTGCAGGATGGTGGCGCCGTAGTACCTGCACAAAGAGGAGATGGTGGTTCATCAGTCAACAGAACCATAGAGAAAGAGAGAGAATTTGGCCCATAGAGATATAATGTATCTCCATGCTGGTGCCGCAGTACCTGCACACAGAGGACAGGATATGGTCATCATCAGTCACCACATGGTTACCATATAAAGAGAGAGTTTGGCTAACTTTGACACTAGCTGGACGCCATGTTGATGAACATAGTGGCCACTATCTGGCCATGCTAGAAAGAACAGCCAGGTAGTAATGTCCTTCTGGAATGGCTATCTACAGACTATAGAGGACAGGACAGGACAGGAAACCCAAAGATCATCATGCCAATAAAGCTTGAGAAAGCAGATAGAAGTAGGAAACAGATTGAAAGAGACAGATCACCATGTGCTAATGATTCTCTCCATAGAGAAGAGGTACACTCCATTATGTTCTTTAGTTGAGTGGCCACCAATCAACCACCCGTAAAGCAATCAACCTGAAATAGACTCAATGAGCCGAGTCTCCATCTATCCACTCCCTTCACTCTTGTATCTGCTTGTGTCCCAAATGGCACCCTAATCCTTAAATAGTGCACTACTTTTGACCAGGACCCATAGGGCTCTGGGCATAGGTAGTGCACTATGTAGGGAATACGGTGCCATTTGGGACGCAACCACTGGTGTCACTGTTTAATTAAAGTGCCACCTTTCTGCCTGGATGCTGCTAAACTCTGCTTCACTTAGGCAGATTACACCTCATCAAGCTCGACAGACAGGGCCTCTAAACATTATCTCCTTGACATTTTAGTCATTTAGCAGACACTCTTATATTAGAGTGATTTACAGTTAGTGAGTGCATACATTATTTCTTTTCATACTGGCTCCCCGTGGGAAACGAACCCACAACCCTGGCTTTGCCAACGCCATGCTCTACCAACTGAGCTACATCCCTGCCGGCCATTTCCTCCCCTACCCTGGACGACGCTGGGCCAATTGTGCGCCGCCCCATGGGTCTCACGTCGCGGCGGCCGGCTACACCACTCTCTAATCAACCCTCTCCCTGCCTCACAAGGCAGAACCCCAGCCTCTGTAGAAAAACACTGTCTACTCTCCAGGTTAAATGAGAAAATACAGACACTCTGAACGCAAAGCAAAGATTCTCACCAAAAAAGACAAGAGAGGAAAACATTCATTAAAAAAGTAAAAAATAAAAGGCATTCCTTTGCTTTCTCTCCCTCACTGTTTCCCTCATTCTCTGCAGGGAGCAGATGTTTTTCCATCTCTTAAAAAGCATCTGCACCCGTCTGCTCTTTTTCAAAACCAAACACTCTTACCGATTGCCTATTTGCATAGATCTTTCCTTTATGTAAGTCAGCCAACATGTTTCTCAACTTGAGTCTAAGGGTCTTGAGGACCACACACAGGGTCAGGAAAAGTCAAGCAAAGCCATTAAGAAAAAACGGAGCCCACAGCACTGGCAATAGCCTCATGTAGTGATGTAACAACATGTTGGGCGGAAGGCAAAAAAGCCGCCTGATTTCTGTCTCGCCTCGCAGAGGCTTTCAATCTCAGTATGCATCTGCCCACACACACACACAGAGACACAGTATGACTGATAAGGGGTTTGTAGTAGCAGCGGGTGTAAAAGCACTCTGCAGTACAGGCCCGCTAAGCTCCATCTCAGGTCTGAATCAGATTGATTAAGAAGCAGCAAGGCCAGCCGGAAGGGAAGCACAGCTCACAGCTAACCAGCCCAGCCAGCTACCCTCTGCTCTGACAGAACATAGCATCACCACCACACCACATTACATTTGACATTTTAGTCATTTAGCAGACGCTCTTATCCAGAGCGACTTACAGTTAGTGAGTGCATACATTTTCATACACATCCACAACAAACATGACTTAACCAGCTACATAGAGTGCTGTAAATACTACATTAGTGTACTTCCAACACAGCATTCAAATACTGCCATAATACAGACTATTGGGTGGTAACCACATGGTGCCAGTTAAAAATCATAGTCTCAAACAGAGTTAGCCAAAGTGTATGTATCTTTAGGCTCTGGGTCCATTCCAGAAATGTGGAATAAAACAGATGTATTTTAGTGGGTGAGACCCCCCCCAGACCACAAGCAGAGGAAAGAAGGAACCTTCCCCAGTCCCTGCTAACGATGAGGCTGCAGGCTCATTCTTGGACTCCCGGGGAGCTCACAGCCCAATTATATAAATTACACTGCCCACTAAAACATTCTACTAATGACGTCCATGTGGCCCTCTGTTGCAGGTGGTGAGATGGTCAAATGGCGATGATACTGTAGATTGTAGATAATAACAGCCTGTGCTAATTGAAATGACTGTGTTCAATTAGTTATTAAATGTAATACATTTTAGACAAGGGTAACTACTCTGAACTGGACACAGCTGGCAGTACAGATGTCATTTGTCATTTCTGACAAGTCTGGAAGGTCTCAGACACTCAATAAAGCTGTCATATATAAAAACAATATTAAAATGATATAGCCTATGTATGACGACCGGAGCGGACGAGAAGTCTGAAGCTCTGTAGCCAAAACTATTAATCCAACACAACTAAAAAGCACCAGGTGTTTATGCAGTATGACTCAGACTTAGGGCTGTTGCGGTGACCGTATCCATGACCAGAGTAAAATTCTATGTGACCGTTGAGTCATGGTAATCTCCTCTTATACACTCGGGACATGAGTTAGTAGTACCCAATTCGCTAATCATCATCAGGTCGCTAATGGCCTGGTATTCAGGGCTCTATTGTCCCTCTAACCACTTTGACATCAATGCAAATGCAATCAAAAATCACATCAAACAGTATGTGCTTTTAAAACTCACGTCACTGTGATTGATCAATTTGAAGAAAGAACAGGTTGAATCTGAGTGAAAAACATGGTCGTTGTGGATGTTTTTTCAAAACCTAACACAACGAAATGAACAGTGCTTTCTAAGATGATGATTAATTCAAAACCACATATGCATATTATAGCTTATGCATTGGCATAGGCCTATATATGAGCCCAAGCCTGAAAAAAACCCTGAATTAAAATAATAATTATACAATACATAGCCTACCGCATATTACACATGGCAGAAAAACATAAAAAAAAGACTGATTTAAGATAACTTTGGAACATAATTGTTCTAGCCTAAATTAAACAAATTCAGAGTTAGCCTATAATTACAGTGAATTTGAATTTGATTTTGAATAGCTTAGTAATAGGGCATAAAAAATATAATAAAAATAATAATAGTCTGACACATTACCTTTAGCTACAGAATATCTCACTACTGTGCGTTTCCATCTCCTCTCCTCTCTCCTTCATTATTTTCTCCAGCATGCAGAGAGAGGAGATGTCAACAGTTTAATGAAATAGCCCATGTTTCATTGTGAAAACATGTTACTATCGATGTTCCCGAACAGATTTTACTTGCTTTCCCAAATGAAGCACTGGGTAGCTGCAGGAACAGGGTTGGAGAGCCCATGGCATACAGAGTTTGGGCGGAATATCACCGGTCATGTGGTGAAATAACCGGAGTAGCCTACCCAACATGAGTGAAATGAACCGGCCCCTATTAGCTATTCGAGTGCATAAGGATGAAATAGATGTTTTTCTCTTGCCCCTGTTCCTGCCCATTTGATAATGGGCCATTCTAAATCAAAACTAATTGTGCATATTAGTAAAGACAATATTAAATTGAGAATAGTCTGATAGGTAAAAATATGAGCACTTGATGAGAGAACAGCGTGTGCAGCCTGAGGCAAGGAAAAGAGCACAAGCTTTTTTTGTGAGTTTCGGAAATCATCAATAGCCTAAAGTCGCATCATACAGCCCATATATATTTTGATTTCCAAGGCATTCTATGGTTTGTATCATTCACAACTAAAGTTGCCAAATAACTCTAAATCTAGCGTATAGGACCTGTTTCAAATGATCACCTTTACGCTCAACATAGCCACATCATAAGTGCACTCTCGCTCCGGAATGGGAAAAATGTACATTCTATTTTATTCAGCTAAGTTCAGTTATATTCTTCTTACTATAAAATCATATAATATAAAATAATGGCACAGGACTTATACGTGTATCTTGTCAGCTAAATGAACTAGCCTACAGCATATGGCATGGTGCATAGCCAGATAACATGACTCATATTCTGTTCTTCTGAAATACATTTTCTTCATATCATAATGTTTCTGTCACGCCCTGACCTTAGAGATCACCTGTATTCTCTGTTTGGTTAGGTCAGGGTGTGATTTGGATAGAATCTACTTTATTCTATTTCTATGTTGGCCGGGTGTGGTTCCCAATCAGAGGCAGCTGTCCATCGTTGTCTCTGATTGGGGATCATACTTAGGTAGCCATTTTGCCTACCTATGTTGTGGGATCTTGTTTCTGTTTAGACTTGTTGCTGTTAGCCTTTAGAACTTCACGTTCTATTGGATTTTGTTATTTTGTCTGTGTTTATAATACACTGCTCAAAAAAATAAAGGGAACACTTAAACAACACATCCTAGATCTGAATGAATGAAATAATCTTATTAAATACTTTTTTCTTTACATAGTTGAATGTGCTGACAACAGAATCACACAAAAATTATCAATGGAAATCAACTGTATCAACCCATGGAGGTCTGGATTTGGAGTCACCCTCAAAATTAAAGTGGAAAACCACACTACAGGCTGATCCAACTTTGATTTAATGTCCTTAAAACAAGTCAAAATGAGGCTCAGTAGTGTGTGTGGCCTCCACGTGCCTGTATGATCTCCCTACAACGCCTGGGCATGCTCCTGATGAGGTGGCGGATGGTCTCCTGAGGGATCTCCTCCCAGACCTGGACTAAAGCATCCGCCAACTCCTGGACAGTCTGTGGTGCAACGTGGCGTTGGTGGATGGAGTGAGACATGATGTCCCAGATGTGCTCAATTGGATTCAGGTCTGGGGAACGGGCGGGCCAGTCCATAGCATCAATGCCTTCCTCTTGCAGGAACTGCTGACACACTCCAGTCACATGAGGTCTAGCATTGTCTTGCATTAGGAGGAACCCAGGGCCAACCGCACCAGCATATGGTCTCACAAGGGGTCTGAGGATCTCATCTCGGTACCTAATGGCAGTCAGGCTACCTCTGGCGAGCACATGGAGGGCTGTGTGGCCCCCTAAAGAAATGCCACCCCACACCATGACTGACCCACCGCCAAACCGGTCATGCTGGAGGATGTTGCAGGCAGCAGAACGTTCTCCACGGCGTCTCCAGACTCTGTCACGTCTGTCACATGTGCTCAGTGTGAACCTGCTTTCATCTGTGAAGAGCACAGCGCGCCAGTGGTGAATTTGCCAATCTTGGTGTTCTCTGGCAAATGCCAAACGTCCTGCACGGTGTTGGGCTGTAAGCACAACCCCCACCTGTGGACGTCGGGCCCTCATACCACCCTCATGGAGTCTGTTTCTGACCGTTTGAGCAGACATGCACATTTGTGGCCTGCTGGGGGTCATTTTGCAGGGCTCTGGCAGTGCCCCCTCCTGCTCCTCCTTGCACAAAGGCGGAGGTAGCGGTCCTGCTGCTGGGTTGTTGCCCTCCTACGGCCTCCTCCACGTCTCCTGATGTACTGGCCTGTCTCCTGGTAGCGCCTCCATGCTCTGGACACTACGCTGACAGACACAGCAAACCTTCTTGCCACAGCTCGCATTGATGTGCCATCCTGGATGAGCTGCACTACCCGAGCCACTTGTGTGGGTTGTAGACTCCGTCTCATGCTACCACTAGAGTGAAAGCACCGCCAGCATTCAAAAGTGACCAAAACATCAGCCAGGAAGCATAGGAACTGAGAAGTGGTCTGTGGTCACCACCTGCAGAACCACTTCTTTATTGGGGGTGTCTTGCTAATTGCCTATAATTTCCACCATTTGCACAACAGCATGTGAAATGTATTGTCAATCAGTGTTGCTTCCTAAGTGGACAGTTTGATTTCACAGAAGTGTGATTGACTTGGAGTTACATTGTGTTGTTTAAGTGTTCCCTTAATTTTTTTGAGCAGTGTATATGCAGCGTCTTTGTTTACAAACTTCACCCTGCACTTCAGAGTATGATTGAATAGATCGAATTGAGCTCTTAGAAACGTTTTGAATAAACTCATGCTGTGGTTTACCACCAGGGAACAGAGTGTGATTGGGTTCTGTGACAAGCCTGCCACATATCAACGTTTCATTTCATTTGTTCACTCCTCTGAAGCAAGAAACATTAGTGGAGAAGCCAGTTTACTCTGGAAAAACCAAGCGGTGATGATGAAAACGATGATGGCTCAGTGACTGCAGGTGCGTCATTGTCTATAATCCCCTCTGCATCCACAGGTATAAACAGGCACGCAATGCCACACACACATGGATAAACACAGGTATAGACACACGCCAACCGGTAGTGCACACAAAACACACACATGGCATATATTATATATCATTTCACACAGGAATGTGCGTGCCTTTATTTTTTTGAGCAGTGTAATAAACGACTATGTATGCATACCACGCTGCACCTTGGTCCGATCCTTTACACAACGAACGAGACAGTTTCTTTAGACCTGCCTAAAATAAATAATGGATTTACTGTGATGGTGTATACTCAATTGATTTATTCAACTTTTTTTAAATGTAGCTTGTATGTAGCTTGTATGCGTGGAGGCCTAGAGATGCTAAACGTGTTTATGATAATTAACGATCAATTACCGTGAGACAGCAGTCTTTTGCATGACAATAACCGGCTGACAAAATGTCATAACTGCCACAGCCCTACAGTCAGACTTCATGCAGATCTTCGTGTGTGCGTGTGCCAGTAAAAGCCCACCCTTATTTGGCTTCCTGTCTCTGCAGCCCACTGTGGGTAAAAGCATTGGTAAGAAGGGAGACTAATTCCTGCATTGACACACTAACAGATTTACCACAGTGTGATAATCTAGATCAAAGCTCTGAGAGAGAGAGAGAGAGAGAGAGAGAGAGAGAGAGAGAGAGAGAGAGAGAGAGAGAGAGAGAGAGAGAGAGAGGAGAGAATACAGAAAAGAGGAGATCATTCTTGTTCTCAGTATGGGAGGAGAAAAAAAAGTTATCTGGAAGCCAGTTCAATTCACCATGGTAACCACCATCTTTAATAAGTGATATCTAGCAATAGGTCAGCGATATGCCATGGACATGTTCAATTACAACCCTCTAATACACCCTTCCGCACCCCACACACGCACACCCTTCCTCACCCCACAAACACACACCCCTCTACACCCATCCATAGCCCTGTACATCTGAGGTATGTGGGGATCACTTGGGCCAAGGGTAGGATAGGGACAAATACACAGGACTGTTCCATATACTGGTCTGAATGCCAATAGCACAAGACACCAAAAGATACCATACAGCCAAAAGAAAGAAAGGAAGATGGAGAAGAGACAAGAGAGGTATACAGAGCATTCGGAAAGTATTCAGACCCCTTCCATTTTTCCACATTTTGTTACACTAGAGCCTTATTCTGAAATTGATTAAATAAATAAAAATCCTCATCAATCTACACACAGTACCCCATTATGAAAAGCAAAAACAGGTTTTTTGAAATGTTTGCACATTTATAAAAAATTAAAAAATGAAATACCTTATTAACATAAGTATTCAGACCCTTTTCTAAAAGACTAGAAATTGAGCTCAGGTGCATCCTGTTTCCATTGATCATCCTTGAGATGTTTCTACGGCTTGGAGTCCACCTGTGGTAAATTCAATTGATTGGACATGATTTGGAAAGGCACACACCTGTCTATATAAGGTCCCACAGTTGACAGTGCATGTCAGAGCAAAGACCAAGCCATGAGGGCGAAGGTATTGCCCGCAGAGCTTCGAAACAGGATTGTGTCGAGGCACAGATCTGGGGAAGGGTACCAAAATATTTCTGAAGCATTGAAGGTCCCCAAGAACACAGTGGCCTCCAACATTCTTAAATGGAAGAAGTTTGGAACCACCAAGACTCTTCCTGGAGCTTGGCCGCCCGGCCAAACTGAGCAATCAAGGACCCGATGGTCACTCTGACAGAGCTCCAGAATCATTATGGCGTATTGTTTGTAGATTGATGAGGGGGGAAAAAACAATTGAATCAATTTTAGAATAAGGCTGTAACGTAACAAAATGTGGAAAAGGTCAAGGGGTCTGAATACTTTCAGAATGCACTGTATAGACCAAAACGGAGGAGGAGAGTGACTGAGTGACTGAGTGAGAGTCATCAAGTGTAATAATCAAGTCTTCCACTGCATTAGCTATGGTGCTTATGCTCAGAATTGTGCGGCAACAAGTGCTGTAATGCATTTTCAAGATGTTACGCTGTCCCTATTACATGATTACATTCATACATTTATGCAAGTATAAAAAGCTGAATAGGAACTTCACAGTGGAGTGGAGAGACAAACAAATCAGTACATAAACAAGAAACACTCATCTCCTTCTTGAGAGTCTAGCTAGATAAACATTGGCTGACTTTGACTGGGTTTGAAGGAGGACACACAAGCTGGCTCTTGAAAACCAAAACAAAGGTGACATGGTAGACTGTAGATTGTGTAAATACACAAAAACACAACAACAACAACAGCAACGTTAACAATATCCCAGCGTGTCACCAACACTGACCGCTTGACCTCCTCCAAGATGATTCACAGATCCAAGATGGAGGTTATATAACAGAGTGGCTGTGTCCGAAATGGCACCCTATTCACTATAGGCTCCGGTCAAAAGTAGTGCACTATATAGGGAATAGGGTACCATTTCAGATTGTGCCAGGGGCTGTATGTGATGTGAGAGGAGCAGGCAGAAGGTGTGAAATGTCCTTCAGAACCTCTGTTCTGAAAATGGAACTTGCACTCTGTCTGCACTCCACTGGCTATGCTCTGCCGTAGATTCACGTCACACCTTTCTCCTCTTTCCACTCCTACATGAAGACAAGGTGACAACAAAGATGTCAGAGAGAGGGGAGGAAGAGAGAGTGTAGGAGGGGAAAGAGGGTGATTAGGTAGAGTACGAGGAATGGAATGTTAAGGTGGAAGAGAGAAGGATGGAAGTGGTGTCTGAAAGAGATATGTTTGTGTGCACTCACCTCTGAGACTTGGGTGGACGGGCAAAGGAGAGATAGGTGGAGGAGAGGCAGAAAAGAAAGAGAGAAGTGGGCCTGTATGTGTCTGTGTCCTGATATTAATATATATATATATATATATATATATAATACAGGTTTTGACCTGGAGTTAATCACATGGCCAGAAAGAACTCTTGTACAATCAATTCTATTCATAAGAAATACAATGTGTCCCCCTCACCTCTCCTCCATCTCCCCCTCTTCTCCCTCCTCACCCCTCTGCTCCCCTCTCACCTCTCTCTCACTACCTGACCCTCTCACCTCTCTCTCACTACCTGACCCCCTCACCTCTCTCTGACTACCTGACCCTCTCACCTCTCTCTGACTACCTGACCCTCTCACCTCTCTCTGACTGCTTGACCCTCTCACCTCTCTCTGACTACCTGACTACCTGACCCTCTCACCTCTCTCTGACTACCTGACCCTCTCACCTCTCTCTGACTACCTGACCCTCTCACCTCTCTCTGACTACCTGACTACCTGACCCTCTCACCTCTCTCTGACTACCTGACCCTCTCACCTCTCTCTGACTACCTGACCCTCTCACCTCTCTCTGACTACCTGACTACCTGACCCTCTCACCTCTCTCTGACTACCTGACCCTCTCACCTCTCTCTGACTACCTGACTACCTGACCCTCTCACCTCTCTCTGACTACCTGACCCTCTCACCTCTCTCTGACTACCTGACCCTCTCACCTCTCTCTGACTACCTGACTACCTGACCCTCTCACCTCTCTCTGACTACCTGACCCTCTCACCTCTCTCTGACTACCTGACTACCTGACCCTCTCACCTCTCTCTGACTACCTGACCCTCTCACCTCTCTCTGACTACCTGACCCTCTCACCTCTCTCTGACTACCTGACTACCTGACCCTCTCACCTCTCTCTGACTACCTGACCCTCTCACCTCTCTCTGACTACCTGACCCTCTCACCTCTCTCTGACTACCTGACCCTCTCACCTCTCTCTGACTGCTTGACCCTCTCACCTCTCTCTGACTACCTGACTACCTGACCCTCTCACCTCTCTCTGACTACCTGACCCTCTCACCTCTCTCTCACTACCTGACCCTCTCATCTCTCTCTCACTACCTGACCCTCTCACCTCGCTCTGACTGCCTGACCCTCTCATCTCTCTCTCACTACCTGACCCTCTCACCTCGCTCTGACTGCCTGACCCTCTCACCTCTCTCTGTCTACCTACCGTGCTCCAGTCCATTTCACTCTAAAGGTGAGAGGGACATAAATTATTCACTTACAGCTGACATTTACAAATCCATTACCGGAGCTTCATTGAATATGCACACAATTGAAAAGGATTCAAGCGGGAAAGAGAGAGCAAGCTGAAAAGCCCACTCCCTCCCAGGAGATAGAGGATGCGTCCCAAATGACACTCTATTTCCTACATAGCGCACTAATTTTGACCAGGGCCGATAGGGCTCTGGTGAAAAGTAGTGCAATATATATATAGAGAATAGGGTGCCATTTGGGACGCATCCAGAGATAGATACTTGGGGGGGTCTAAGGACCCAGCAAACAATACCTAACCTAACCTATCAGAGCTCCTTTAAGGCTGGCTACGCTGTTAGCTGACCTAAAGACAAACAATATGATATTGTCTGGAAAGGTCATGATGGCCTGATCGTTAAAGCGGATGGATGCATTGGCAGCCTCAGTCTGACACGAGGAGTGTGTGTTTGTGTATGTGTGTGTCAACGTACACTGGTTTACAGCAGGTATAAAAAGTGCAGCAAAATGCTTGTGTGCTAGCTCCCACAACATTGCAGTACAATAATCAATATCAATAATAATAGTAAAAAAATACAAATTATAATAATAATAATAATAGTATATAGGTAGTATGCATATTAATAGCCTGGCATGTACACAATATCATATACAGGATAGATAATGAATGTGCTACTGCTATGTCAAGCATGACTGTATTTACAAATATAGTGGGTAGTGTCTTGGTAACGCAGTTGAATACATCGTGTATACGAGAGCAGCAGCATTGACTGTGTGTTGTGTGTATGTGAGATGCGAGGAGTGAGAGGACCAGCTATCATATCCCTAACCAATAACCACTCATGACTGGGGGTTCAATGGCACAATCATTTAAACACATTGATACTCACAGACAGCACACTGACCAGGTAACATATAAATTCAAGAGAGGGAGGAGGGGAGGGAGAGAGAGAGAAACAGGAGAGATAGAAAGCATAGGGGCCTAAGAGCACTGAGAGAGAGAGAGAGACAGAGAGAGACAGAGAGAGAGAGAGAGACAGAGACAGAGACAGAGAGAGAGAGAGAGAGAGAGAGAGAGAGAGAGAGAGAGAGAGAGAGAGAGAGAGAGAGAGAGAGAGAGAGAGAGAGAGAGAGAGAGAGAGAGAGAGAGAGAGAGAGAGAGAGAGAGAGAGAGAGAGAGAGAGAGAGAGAGAGAGAATGGAGAGAATGGAGAGAATGGAGAGAATGGAGAGATTGAGGCGAGAAATGTCTCCCTTGGGAACTGGCCTATTTCTCCAATGAAAGGAGAATGCATTATCACACTCATGTCTAATGCTGCTGAACACACAGAGACTGAGTTTACTAAACATAGAGAACACAAGGATACTGCTCAACTCTGCTCAAACCTGTTCAACTATACTAACAAGATGGTGACGCTTACACACCTCTAAAAGAAAACAACAACAACTACTGTATGTTAGGGTCCAGAGTTTTTCCTGGTCAGGTGGGTCAGTAATTACACACAGCTACGTGATCTGCATAAGCTACATGAGGCCTTTCTACTACGATAGCCTAAAAGCTGCTTATCAACTATAAGAAATACACAACAGACTGTCATCAGTCATCAAGGGCAATACACACACAGAGACAGACACAGACAGACACACACACACACACAAACACACACGAACGACTGGACCTTTACAGCTCTCCTCCCAGGCTGTCCAGCGGAGTCACTAGTTAATT
This sequence comes from Coregonus lavaretus, assembly GCF_964263955.1. Lineage (NCBI taxonomy): Eukaryota > Metazoa > Chordata > Actinopteri > Salmoniformes > Salmonidae > Coregonus > Coregonus lavaretus. Next base: position 343,685 of record NC_140006.1, on the reverse strand, counting down.
GGCATGTCTCAACATCTCTCAACATTACATTTCTACAGCTGACCATCTGTGTCTGCCAACTGCCCCACAAAAACAAACATTCACACATCAAAACTAAATTATACACCAAAATATGACAAACCAAAAGATTAAGATATAAACAACAACATCTGAAAGGTTACCCTATGCTGGTTAATTCCAAATAATGTATAATTTTACAGTAGGATGTACAGTGGCATTTCTTACTAAATACAAACTTTGACATATACTGTAAGTAATCCGGTTATCTGTGGACATGAGTATCATGTTGAGACCAGAGTAAGACATGCTTAATGTTCAGTGACATCGTCATTAATAGACATTGTCTATTATGGATGCATCAACAACACCTGTGGCCTCTGCTAGTCTGCCAGACAGGATTAGTAGGCTCTCGCTGTAGTCTCAGGCTTAACTGCTCGCAGAGGAGAAACAGACAGATGACCTTCCCTCTCGGCCCCTCCTTCTCTCATTAATTAGCTCTCTTTCCCTTTATCTCCCCCCTCTCTCTGTCCACTTCTTAATCACCTCACTCTCTCTTCTGTCTGTCTGCCTGCATGCCTCTCTCTACCTCCCTCCCTCTCTCTCCCTCCTTCTTTATCTCTCCCTCTCTCTGTCCACTTCTTAATCACCTCACTCTCTCTTCTGTCTGTCTGCCTCTCTCTACCTCCCTCCCTCTCTCTCCCTCCTTCTTTATCTCTCCCTCTCTCTGTCCACTTCTTAATCACCTCACTCTCTCTTCTGTCTGTCTGCCTGCATGCCTCTCTCTACCTCCCTCCCTCTCTCTCCCTCCTTCTTTATCTCTCCCTCTCTCTGTCCACTTCTTAATCACCTCACTCTCTCTTCTGTCTGTCTGCCTCTCTCTACCTCCCTCCCTCTCTCTCCCTCCTTCTTTATCTCTCCCTCTCTCTGTCCACTTCTTAATCACCTCACTCTCTCTTCTGTCTGTCTGCCTCTCTCTACCTCCCTCCCTCTCTCTCCCTCCTTCTTTAGCTCCCTCTCTCTCCTACAGTGACCTTTGCTTGCTGGATGATGTGGCTAATCGAATCATTATGATTCCAGATCTAATAGAAAGAGTGAGTGACACAAACAGGTCTAAGTTGAACAGAGGGTGAGGGACTGTCTCTCCATATACTCCTTAGCAAGCTGAGTCAATCTTGGGCTGGGCAGGGAAAGAGTGAGTGTCTCTGTGTGACTGCCCTGAACCATTGTGACTCTCTGTGCTGCTGTTCTATCTGGGCTAGGGCTGGGGCTGGGGCTGGTTTGATGAGGAATGAGTGACACAGAGGAATGTGCCCCATGTCGGATCCCACTGAGACAGACAACCCATCAACCTGATTTGTTGTCACTCGGCTGTCTCTGCCACCACCTGTGGCTTTACAAATTACCAGAGGGAGAGGTAAACACAGCAACGGACCAAAACACACACTAGCTACCTTAACAGACTCACTCACACACACACACACACGGACACACACACAAACGTAAAACCTTGGTTATCACCCACACACACATACCCACGCTGGCACACCGAACCAAACCGACACCCATGCACACCCACTTCCTATTCCTCTCACCTCGAATGGTTGCTTAGCAACAGCACATATCGCAAGATTGTTTCCAATGCCCAGAATATGCTTGAGCTCAGGGGGGATGAGCGAGAACTAGACGATGCAATCTCACTTGAGATGGAAATAAAGATTCAATGGTTTACCACCTTACAGGCACAAGCGATTGACCCTGAAAAGTGCATAAAAGTGCATGAACCATTAACAGCAATAGAAAAAGGGGTGTGTTATGTGAAAGAAAACCATTTCATACACCCCAAAAAATGTATAGTGTGGGTTACCACTGTCAATTGTCAATTTTCTTCAGGCAAGGTTGCTTATCAATCACACAGGTGTGGTTCCTTTACAGCACATGACAGTGTAGATCCTGCATGCAATTGTCTAAGTGTTGACTGGACCATTGAACTGGTATTCAACATGAGTCATAGGACCATGTAAGCCCACTGAGCTAAAGGCTATAGTCATGTTACCACACCACTCACATGATGGTGTTGATCCTGTAAATATGAATGTACCTTCATCAAAACCATGTTACCTCACTGAGCTATAGTCTAGGCATGTTAGCCCACCGAACTTGCACAAGTGCGAGCCGGAGCATATCTCCTGTTTCTGTAGCGTGAGGCAGCTTGATGTACAAGTACATCCCCTGGACAGGACGCTAGTCTATAACAGGGCCTTCCCCCAAATCAAATCAAATCAAAGTCAAATTGTATTTGTCACATGCGCCAAATATAACAGGTGTAGACCTTACAGTAAAATGCTTACTTACTCTTTCCCAACGATGTAGAGTTAAATAAGAAACATCTCCTTAATGCGGAAACTCTAACCAACAAGTTTCAAAGTTATTCGCCACGTGCACAGGATACAACAGGTGTAAAACAGTACAGTGAAATGCTTACTTGCGAGCTCTTCCAACAGTGCAGAATATATATATATATATATTTTTTTCAAACACAATAAATATTAAGATAAGATAAAGAAACACGAGAATGCAAGTATATACAGGTCAGTGCCAGTACCATATTCAATGTGCAGGGGGCCACTAAGGCCACTAAGATGCTAAAGCTTAGGCTGTGTACTCACATGACGGTGTTGATCCCAGAGAGCTGTTGGAACATCTGAAGTCCACATCCCACCAGGAGCGCTCTCCGCGTGGGGGGGTAGGTCAGCATCCTCCAGATCACAGGGCCAGCTGGACACACATGCACACACACACACACACACACACACACACACACACACACACACACACACACACACACACACACACACACACGCACGCACGCACACACACACAAAGGAGCAGAGGTTAGAATAGACCTATTGATCATCATCAGTCTATCAATGAACAAACACAATACACATGAAACAGGTCAACAGCGATACCAACAAGTGGCTGAAGTTTGTTCAGTTCTGTCTGAAAGTAAAGTTCTGTCTGAGACAGCAGGAGAAGCAGCTGGCTTATAGCGGAGACCTTCAAACAGAGACTCCAGGGAGAAGCAGTCATAATAGGATAACAGAATGTCTGGACAGGCATGCAGCGCTTTGATAAAGAGACTCACACACTTACTGACTGATTTACTCCACTGAGATACAAAACACACACAAGAATGGACACATATGGACAAACACACACACACAGAGACACAGTTACACAGACACATGCTGATAAACATACACACGCTGACAAACACAGACAAACACACACACATGGATACACACAGTGTTGGTGGGGAGCAGCTGTGAGTGGGTGGATGCTCGCTGGGCTGGGAAGAGCTCCTTTAGCTCCCAGACAGGCCGAACACACACACACACAGCTACCGGACAGCGCCCCACTGACACAGAAAACACTCTCCCCAGGACCAATCACAGCAGGCTCTCCCGAGAACCAATCAACACTGACCGAGCCACTTGGCACTCAGCCACACTCACCAGGGGGACCAATCAAATCACGCTGTTCTTCCCAGCACAACACTTTCTGATTATTACTGCTGTCATCATCTTTGAATGCAGAATGGATGTGTCATCTTATGCCTCATAAGCGTAGCTATGTTATTAATCAAAATATAGATCTGTTCATATCTTGTGTATCACAAAATAATATAAAGATGTCACAAACCGTCATGGAAGTTGACAGCCTCTTATTACTTTATTATTACTAGCTGACGGAAGTGAATGTTGACTTGGACTGTGTGTGTGTGTGTGTGTGTGTGTGTGTGTGTGTGTGGTGTGTGTGTGTGTGTGTGTGTGTGTGTGTGTGTGTGTGTGTGTGTGTGTGTGTGTGTGTGTGTGTGTGTGTGTGTGTGTGTGTGTGTGTGTGTGTGTGTGTGTGTGTGTGTGTGTGTGTGTGTGTGTGTGTGTGCGCGCGCGTGTGTGTGCGCGCGCGCGCGTGTGTGTGTGTGTTTATCGACTGCGTGAGTAAAGTGAGTGTGGACAATCCTGCCAGGTTACAAATGCAGCCATCAGAACCTGAGAGGAAGTGATGTGTTTATGAGAGTCAACTATTTGCAGAGCGCTAACATTGTAGAGGCAGGATTGGATGGCCCCAGGAGACAATACCAGAGGACAGAGATCTGATTAGCTGCAGCTCAGATCCTGAGACATGGACAGCTAGATTGCCGTGAACCAACCGACCTAGGTAATGGGTCTGTTAATGAATGAAGCGCTAACTTCACAGAGACGCACAAACACACACACAGACCGATAAACACATGTTGCTTGTGCATACACTCACATCCCCCAGCAAGAAAACCAAAAATGTCGCTCAAACAGAAGGGGGAACGTAACAAAATGGGGGCTCGTCCGGGATCTTGTTTCCCATGAGTATGGTAGTCGCTCTAGTCACCTACTCTGAAGCTCTGCTGTGCCCAGATATTTGAGTGTTCAAAATACACTTTTGTGGTAGAGTTTCTGTCACTGACATCCACCTTGAGGTGTTATAAGATTTTTTAAAAAGTAGAGATTGAACAACAGAAATTAGAGCTTGAGCACAAGGAAAGAGAACGTGAGGAGAGATTGGATCAACATAAATGAAGAGGTGGAGCACAGGGAAAGACAAGATGAGCGTGCAGCCAAAGAACAAGAACGAGAACGCGCAGCTAGACTAGAACAAGAACAAGAAGAATGTGTGCATGCCATTCGATTAAGAGAGATGGATCTGGAAGCTCTCCGAATCCAGTCAAGCCATCCTGCACCCTCAACAGAGTTTGATCTTTGTCGGAACAGCCAGCTTGTACCGCCTTTCAATGAAAAGGAGGTGGATGTATATTTTACTATGTTTGAGAGGATTGCCACATCCCTAAAATGGCTGCGAGATATTTGGTCACTGCTCCTCCAAAGTGTTCTTGTGGGAAAATCTCAGAAAGTGTATGCCGCCTTATCTCTTGACCAGAGTTCAGATTATGACACTGTTAAAGCTGCTATTCTTCGGGCTTACGAGTTGCCCCAGAGGCATACAGACAAAAGTTCCGTAAATTACGAAAGACAGAATCACAAAGCCATGTTGAGTTCGCAAGGGAACAAGCATGTATTTTTGATTGGTGGTGCGGTTCACAAGAGGTCAAGGACTCATACTTCTCGAACAGTTCAAGAATTGCCTTCATGAAAGGATTGCGACCTACATTTATGACCACAAGGATCTCACTCTTGAGAAAGCTGCAGTTCATGCAGATGAGTTTGTGTTGACACATATACAGTGGGGAAAAAAAGTATTTAGTCAGCCACCAATTGTGCAAGTTCTCCCACTTAAAAAGATGAGAGAGGCCTGTAATTTTCATCATAGGTACACGTCAACTATGACAGACAAATTGGGAAAAAAAAATCCAGAAAATCACATTGTAGGATTTTTTATGAATTTATTTGCAAATTAAGGTGGAAAATAAGTATTTGGTCACCTACAAACAAGCAAGATTTCTGGCTCTCACAGACCTGTAACTTCTTCTTTAAGAGGCTCCTCTGTCCTCCACTCGTTACCTGTATTAATGGCACCTGTTTCAACTTGTTATCAGTATAAAAGACACCTGTCCACAACCTCAAACAGTCACACTCCAAACTCCACTATGGCCAAGACCAAAGAGCTGTCAAAGGACACCAGAAACAAATTTGTAGACCTGCACCAGGCTGGGAAGACTGAATCTGCAATAGGTAAGCAGCTTGGTTTGAAGAAATCAACTGTGGGAGCAATTATTAGGAAATGGAAGACATACAAGACCACTGATAATCTCCCTCGATCTGGGGCTCCACGCAAGGTCTCACCCCGTGGGGTCAAAATGATCACAAGAACGGTGAGCAAAAATCCCAGAACCACACGGGGGGACCTAGTGAATGACCTGCAGAGAGCTGGGACCAAAGTAACAAAGCCTACCATCAGTAACACACTACGCCGCCAGGGACTCAAATCCTGCAGTGCCAGACGTGTCCCCCTGCTTACGCCAGGCCCGTCTGAAGTTTGCTAGAGTGCATTTGGATGATCCAGAAGAGGATTGGGAGAATGTCATATGGTCAGATGAAACCAAAATAGAACTTTTTGGTAAAAACTCAACTTGTCGTGTTTGGAGGACAAAGAATGCTGAGTTGCATCCAAAGAACACCATACCTACTGTGAAGCATGGGGGTGGAAACATCATGCTTTGGGGCTGTTGTTCTGCAAAGAGACCAGGACGACTGATCCGTGTAAAGGAAAGAATGAATGGGGCCATGTATCGTGAGATTTTGAGTGAAAACCTCCTTCCATCAGCAAGGGCATTGAAGATGAAACGTGGCTGGGTCATTCAGCATGACAATGATCCCAAACACACCGCCCGGGCAACGAAGGAGTGGCTTCGTAAGAAGCATTTCAAGGTCCTGGAGTGGCCTAGCCAGTCTCCAGATCTCAACCCCATAGAAAATCTTTGGGGGGAGTTGAAAGTCCGTGTTGCCCAGCGACAGCCCCAAAACATCACTGCCCTAGAGGAGATCTGCATGGAGGAATGGGCCAAAATACCAGCAACAGTGTGTGAAAACCTTGTGAAGACTTACAGAAAACGTTTGACCTGTGTCATTGCCAACAAAGGGTATATAACAAAGTATTGAGAAACTTTTGTTATTGACCAAATACTTATTTTCCACCATAATTTGCAAATAAATTCATTAAAAATCCTACAATGTGATTTTCTGGAATTTCTTTTCTGATTTTGTCTGTCATAGTTGACGTGTACCTATGATGAAAATTACAGGCCTCTCTCATCTTTTTAAGTGGGAGAACATGCACAATGGGTGGCTGACTAAATACTTTTTTTCCCCACTGTAACTACCTTCACAAACAAAGCACCCAGTAGTTATCCCTACTCAAAAAGCAATCCAGAGAAGTCACCTCCTACTGCGAGTGCCCAAAGATAAAGATCGGCAGAAAACTGGTTTTTCGTGTCCGCCAGTTTGTTATTACTGCCATGAGAAAGGACACATTGTCTCTCAGTGTCCTAAGTTGAAACAGAAAAATTAGAGAGAGAAAAATATATTTCTTCTTGTGGGAGCATTCCAACCCATTAAGTCTCTGGTTGGGATTGTGGTATATCCTAAACAAGATTTTGGATGTGTATGAACCCTTTGTTTCAAAACGTGTTTGTGTCTCTGCAGGATTGTGATGCTTTTAAGCAGCCGGTGAAGATACTGCGAGACACTGGGGCAGCCCAGTCGTTCATTTTGGAGGGTGTTTTGCCTTTGTCTGACACTTCAGCAACTGGTTACAGTGTGTTAGTACAAGGCGTGGAGATGGGTTGCATGGAAGCTCCGTTGTATAATGTGGAACTCGAGTCTGATCTTATTTCTGGTTCCGTTGTATTTGAAGTGAGGCCTAGCCTACTGGTGAAAGGGGTCTCATTCATTTTGGGAAACGATTTGGCAGGAGGGAAGGTCGTGCCAAATCCTGTCGTTTGTAAGGAACCCAGAGTAGAGGAACCTGATGGGTTATCAGAAAAGTACCCTAGAGGTGTTCCCAGCGTGTGCCGTTACACGTGCTATGTCTAAGAAAGTCGCCGGGAGCAAGTCTAGTGTTGAAGAGGATGTCAGCGATCCCACCATAGTCGATCTGTCTGAGAGGTTTATGGGTGATCCTGATTTCGGTAAGCCTCCTGAGTTGACCTCTCCTTTGAAAACCCCAAAGGTGAGTGAGTTTGTAGAGTTGATACTTCGATGTCTAGCAAGCAGCTCATTGTGGAACAGAGTAAAGATGTTTCCCTCTCCCCTCTTTTTGCTGAGATATGTCCAGAGGAGGAGTTTGATTAAGTTTGTGTGGGTTACTTTGACAGAGATGGTGTTCTAATGATGAAATGGCGTCCTCGCGCCACAAGTGTTCCAGTTACGCTTCGACAAGAGATACTGAGGTTGGCTCACGATGGTAGTATGGCAGGCCATCTTAGGGTCAACAAGATGTATGACTGTATCTTGCATAACTTCTTCTGGCCTGGTCTGAAACAGGATGTTGTGTCTTACTGTAAATCCTGTTTTCCAGCGGACGGATAAACCGAACCAAGCTGTGCCGGTTGCACCTTTGCAGCCTATTCCTGCTTTGACAAACATTTCAGCAGGGTTCTGGTGGACTGTGTTGGTCCTTTGCCCAAAGCAAAGAGTGGTAACCAGTTTCTCTTAAACATCATGTGCGCTGCCACTCGTTTCCCTGAGGCAATTCCACTGAGGAAAATGACAGAAGGAAAAAGTTACTGCGGATATTGCAGGAGTTTCCCCTTGAAATCAGACATGTCCGTGGAAAGGACAACTTGGTTACTGATTATGTCTCAAGGGTGGGAAGTCAATAAGTTGTGTTTTGCGTTTAGCTAGTGTGTTGCTCTGGCTCACAATTTATTTTGACTGCACATCTTTCTATATTGGAGATCAGTTTTGTTTTGTTTGGTCTCGTTCCAAGAGGACGCAAGTTATAGAAATGTATGTGAGTTTTTCAAAAACTTGTGAGGGTTAGGCAACTATAGAAATAAAAAAGATCATTTTTATATGTACAGTACCAGTCAAAAGTTTGGACACACCTACTCATTTTCACTATTTTCTACATTGTATAATAATAGTGAAGACATCAAAACTATGAAATAAAACATATGGAATCATGTAGTAAGCAAAAAAGTGTTAAACAAATCAAAATATATTTTAGATGTTAGATTCTTCAAAGTAGCCACCCTTTGCCTTGATGACAGCATTGCACACTCTTGGCATTCTCTCAACCAGCTTCACGAGGAATGCTTTTCCAACAGTCTTGAAGGAGTTCCCACATATGCTGAGCACTTGTTGGCTGCTTTTCCTTCACTCTGCGGTCCAACTCATCCCAAACCATCTCAATTGGGTTGAGGTCGGCTGATTGTGGAGGCCAGGTCATCTGATGCAGCACTCCATCACTCTCCTTGGTCAAATAGCCCTTACACAGCCTGGAGGTGTGTTTTGGGTCATTGTCCTGTTGAAAAACTAATGATAGCCCCACTAAGCCCAAACAAGATGGGATGGTGTATCGCTGCAGAATGCTGTGGTAGCCATGCTGGTTAAGTGTGCCTTGAATTCTAAATAAATCACAGACAGTGTCACCAGCAAAGCACTCATGAACACGAGCAATGGACATCACATCACCTCCTCCATGCTTCACGGTGGGAACTATACATGGGGAGATCATCCGTTCACCTACTCTGCGTCTCACAAAGACACGGCATTTGGAATCAAAAATCTCAAATTTAGACTCATCAGACCAAAGGACAGATTTCCACCGGTCTAATGTCCATTGCTCGTGTTTCTTGGCCCAAGCAAGTCTCTTCTTCTTATTGGTGTCCTTTAGTAGTGTTTTTTTGCAGCAATTCGACCATGAAGGCCTGCTTCATGCAGTCTCCTCTGAACAGTTGATGCTGAGATGTGTATGTTACTTGAACTCTGTGAAGCATTTATTTGGGCTGCAAATTCTGAGGCTGGTAACTCTAATTAACTTATCCTTTGCAGCAGAGGTAACTCTGGGTCTTCCTTTCCTGTGGCGGTCTTCATGAGAGCCAGTTACATCATAGCGCTTGATGGTTTTTCCGTTCATCTTTCCCTCGATCCTGACTAATCTCCCAGTCCATGTTGCTGAAAAACATCTCCACAGCATGATGCTGCCACCAACATGCTTCACCGTAGGGATGGTGCCAGGTTTCCTCCAGACGTGACGCTTGGCATTCAGGCCAAAAATTCAATCTTGGTTTCATCAGACTAGAGAATCTTGTTTCTCATGGTCTAAGAGTATTTATGTGCCTTTTGGCAAACTCCAAGCGGGTTGTCATGTGCCTTTTACTGAGGAGTGGCTTCCGTCTGGCCACACTACCATAAAGGCCTGATTAGTAGAGTGCTGCTGTCAAGGATTCTGCCGAAGCTGATCCTTCTCCTTGCTCAGGCAGGCTTCGGCGTTCGTCGTCCCCGGAGTACTAGCTACTGCCGTTCGATGTTATCGGTGTTTGTTTAGTTTTGTCTGTATTGTTTACACCTGTTCGTCATTATGTTAATTGTTTCCCTTATAATTACCCCTGTCTCTCATCTGTACTTTGTGTGTGATTGTTTTCCCCTTCACGGTTGTCTATTTTTTGAGCGGGTTATTTCCTCCCGGCGTGGAGTTATTTTCTGTGTCCTTTTGGATCCTTTTCGTATATAAAGTACGTATCCGAGAGTTCTGTGTCCTGCGCCTGACTTCGTTTACCGCATCTCATAGACAGTCGTGACAGCTGCAGAGACGGTTGTCCTTCTGGAAGATTCTCCCATCTCCACAGAGGAACTCTGGAGCTCTGTCAGAGTCATCATCGGGTTCTTGGTCACCTCCCTGACCAAGGCCCTTCTCCCCCGATTGCTCAGTTTGGCCGGGCGGCCAGTTCTAGGAAGTGTCTTGGTTGTTCCAAACTTCTTCCATTTAAGAATGATGGAGGCCACTTTGTTCTTGGGTCTTTCAATGCTGCAGACATTTTTTGGTACCCTTCCCCAGATCTTTCTATTAAAATGTATTGGAGTGAGATCATTTATTTCATTTGGGATATGTATTCCGAATATATCCACATCACCATCAGACCATTTTATTGGTAAACTACATGGTCATGTACAATGTTTATTTTTTGTGATCCAATACTTAATATAGTACATTTATCATAATTTGGTTGTAATCCAGAGAGGTTAGAAAATGTATCTAGATCCTCTATGAGGCTGTGGAGGGATTCTGGTTGTGGAATTAAAAGAAAACATTAATCATCAGTATACAATGACACCTTTGTTTTTAAGCCCTGGATTTCTAATCCCTTGATATTATTGTTGGATCTGATTTTAACAGCTAACATTTCGATGTCCATAATAAATAGATATGCCAATAGTGGACAACCTTGTTTCACTCCTCTTAACAGTTTACAACTTTCTGAGAAATAGCCATTATTTACTATTTTACACCTAGCGTTACTATACATGATTTTAACCCATTTTATAAGAGATCCTCCAAAATGGAAATGCTCCAGGCATTTATATATAAACCCCAGTCGTACTTTATCACCATAATGGATTTAATGGTGCTCCGTAGGATGTTCAAAGTTTCCGATATTTTTTTAGAACTCAACCCTGATCTGTACTTCTCCACAACTTTGTCCCTGACCTGTTTGGAGAGCTCCTTCGTCTTCATGGTGCCGCTTGCTTGGTGGTGCCCCTTGCTTAGTGGTGTTGCAGACTCTGGGGCCTTTCAGAACAGGTGTACAGTGGGGAGAACAAGTATTTGATACACTGCCGATTTTGCAGGTTTTCCTACTTACAAAGCATGTAGAGGTCTGTCATTTTTATCATAGGTACACTTCAACTGTGAGCGACGGAATCTAAAACAAAAATCCAGAAAATCACATTGTATGATTTTTAAGTGATACATTTGCATTTTATTGCATGACATAAGTATTTGATACATCAGAAAAGCAGAACATAATATTTGGTACAGAAACCTTTGTTTGCAATTACAGAGATCATACGTTTCCTGTAGGTCTTGACCAGGTTTGCACACACTGCAGCAGGGATTTTGGCCCACTCCTCCATACAGACCTTCTCCAGATCCTTCAGGTTTCAGGGCTGTCGCTGGGCAATACGGACTTTCAGCTCCCTCCAAAGATTTTCTATTGGGTTCAGGTCTGGAGACTGGCTAGGCCACTCCAGGACCTTGAGATGCTTGTTACGGAGCCACTCCTGGCTGTGTGTTTCGGGTCATTGTCATGCTGGAAGACCCAGCCACGACCCATCTTCAATGCTCTTACTGAGGGAAGGAGGTTGTTGGCCAAGATCTCGCGATACATGGCCCCATCCATCCTCCTCTCAATATGGTGCAGTCGTCCTGTCCCCTTTGCAGAAAAGCATCCCCAAAGAATGATGTTTCCACCTCCATGCTTCACGGTTGGGATGGTGTTCTTGGGGTTGTACTCATCCTTCTTCCTCCAAACACGGCGAGTGGAGTTTAGACCAAAAAGCTCTATTTTTGTCTCATCAGACCACATGACCTTCTCCCATTCCTCCTCTGGATCATCCTGATGGTCATTGGCAAACTTCAGACGGGCCTGGACATGTGCTGGCTTGAGCAGGGGGACCTTGTGTGCGCTGCAGGATTTTAATCCATGACGGCGTAGTGTGTTACTAATGGTTTTCTTTGAGACTGTGCTCCCAGCTCTCTTCAGGTCATTGACCAGGTCCTGCCATGTAGTTCTGGGCTGATCCCTCACCTTCCTCATGATCATTGATGCCCCTCGAGGTGAGATCTTGCATAGAGACCGAGGGTGATTGACCGTCATCTTGAACTTCTTCCATTTTCTAATAATTGCACCAACAGTTGTTGCCTTCTCACCAAGCTGTTTGCCTATTGTCCTGTAGCCCATCCCAGCCTTGTGCAGGTCTACAATTCTATCCCTGATTTCCTTTCACAGCTCTCTGGTCTTGGCCATTGTGGAGAGGTTGGAGTCTGTTTGATTGAGTGTGTGGACAGGTGTCTTTTATACAGGTAACGAGTTCAAACAGGTGCAGTTAATACAGGTAATGAGTGGAGAACAGGAGGGCTTCTTAAAGAAAAACTAACAGGTCTGTGAGAGCCGGAATTCTTACTGGTTGGTAGGTGATCAAATACTTACAGTAGGGAAAAAAAGTATTTAGTCAGCACCAATTGTGCAAGTTCTCCCACTTAAAAAGATGAGAGAGGCCTGTAATTTTCGTCATAGGTACACGTCAACTATGACAGACAAATTGAGATTTTATTTCTCCAGAAAATCACATTGTAGGATTTTTAATGAATTTATTTGCAAATTATGGTGGAAAATAAGTATTTGGTCACCTACAAACAAGCAAGATTTCTGGCTCTCACAGACCTGTAACTTCTTCTTTAAGAGGCTCCTCTGTCCTCCACTCGTTACCTGTATTAATGGCACCTGTTTGAACTTATTATCAGTATAAAAGACACCTGTCCACAACCTCAAACAGTCACACTCCAAACTCCACTATGGCCAAGACCAAAGAGCTGTCAAAGGACACCAGAAACAAAATTGTAGACCTGCACCAGGCTGGGAAGACTGAATCTGCAATAGGTAAGCAGCTTGGTTTGAAGAAATCAACTGTGGGAGCAATTATTAGGAAATGGAAGACATACAAGACCACTGATAATCTCCCTCGATCTGGGGCTCCACACAAGATCTCACCCCGTGGGGTCAAAATTATCACAAGAACGGTGAGCAAAAATCCCAGAACCACACGGGGGGACCTAGTGAATGACCTGCAGAGAGCTGGGACCAAAGTAACAAAGCCTTCCATCAGTAACACACTACGCCACCAGGAACTCAAATCCTGCAGTGCAAGACGTGTCCCCCTGCTTAAGCCAGTACATGTCCAGGCCCATCTGAAGTTTGCTAGAGTGCATTTGGATGATCCAGAAGAGGATTGGGAGAATGTCATATGGTCAGATGAAACCAAAATATAACTTTTTGGTAAAAACTCGTTGTGTTTGGAAGACAAAGAATGCTGAGTTGCATCCAAAGAACACCATACCTACTGTGAAGCATGGGGGTGGAAACATCATGCTTTGGGGCTGTTTTTCTGCAAAGGGACCAGGACGACTGATCTGTGTAAAGGAAAGAATGAATGGGGCCATGTATCGTGAGATTTTGAGTGAAAACCTCCTTCCATCAGCAAGGGCATTGAAGATGAAACGTGGCTGGGTCTTTCAGCATGACAATGATCCCAAACACACCGCCCGGGCAACGAAGGAGTGGCTTCGTAAGAAGCATTTCAAGGTCCTGGAGTGGCCTAGCCAGTCTCCAGATCTCAACCCCATAGAAAATCTTTGGAGGGAGTTGCCCAGCGACAGCCCCAAAACATCACTGCTCTAGAGGAGATCTGCATGGAGGAATGGGCCAAAATTTTATTTTTTTATTTTACCTTTATTTAACCAGGTAAGCCAGTTGAGAACAGGTTCTCATTTACAACTGCGACCTGGCCAAGATAAAGCAAAGTAGTGCAATAAAAACAACACAGAGTTACATATGGGGTAAAAAACATAAAGTCAGAAATACAACAGAAAATATATATACAGTGTGTGCAAATGTAGCAAGTTATGGAGGTAAGGCAATAAATAGGCTATAGTGCAGAATAATTACAATAGTATTAACACTGGAATGCTAGATGTGCAAGAGATTATGTGCAAATAGAGATACTGGGGTGCAAAAGAGCAAAATAAATAACAATATAGGGATGAGGTAGTTGGGTGGGCTAATTTCAGATGGGCTGTGTACAGGTGCAGTGATCGGTAAGGTGCTCTGACAACTGATGCTTAAAGTTATTGAGGGAGATAAGAGTCTCCAGCTTCAGAGATTTTTGCAATTCGTTCCAGTCATTGGCAGCAGAGAACTGGAAGGAATGGCGGCCAAAGGAGGTGTTGGCTTTGGGAATGACCAGTGAGATATACCTGCTGGAGCGCAGACTACGGGTGGGTGCTGCTATGGTGACCAATTAGCTAAGATAAGGCGGGGATTTGCCTAGCAGTGATTTATAGATGGCCTGGAGCCAGTGGGTTTGACGACGAACATGTAGTGAGGACCAGCCAACAAGAGCGTACAGGTCACAGTGGTGGGTAGTGTATGGGGCTTTGGAGACAAAACGGATGGCACTGTGATAGACTACATCCAATTTGCTGAGTAGAGTGTTGGAGGCTATTTTGTAAATGACATCGCCGAAGTCAAGGATCGGTAGGATAGTCAGTTTTACGAGGGCATGTTTGGCAGCATGAGTGAAGGAGGCTTTGTTGCGAAATAGGAAGCCGATTCTAGATTTAACTTTGGATTGGAGATTCTATATGTGAGTCTGGAAGTTGAGTTTACAGTCTAACCAGACACCTAGGTATTTGTAGTTGTCCACATACTCTAGGTCAGACCCGTCGAGAGTGGTGATTCTAGTCGGGTGGGTGGGTGCCAGCAGCGTTCGATTGAAAAGCATGCATTTAGTTTTACTAGTGTTTAAGAGCAGTTGGAGGCTACTGAAGGATTGTTGTATGGCATTGAAGCTCGTTTGGAGGTTTGTTAACACAGTGTCCAATGAAAAATACCAGCAACAGTGTGTGAAAACCTTGTGAAGACTTACAGAAAACGTTTGACCTGTGTCATTGCCAACAAAGGGTATATAACAAAGTATTGAGAAACTTTTGTTATTGACCAAATACTTATTTTCCACCATAATTTGCAAATCAATTCATTAAAAGTCCTACAATGTGATTTTCTGGATTTTCTTTTCTCATTTTGTCTGTCATAGTTGACATGTACCTATGATGAAAATTACAGGCCTCTCTCATCTTTTTAAGTGGGAGAACTTGCACAATTGGTGGCTGACTAAATACTTTTTCCCCCTACTGAATGTCATGCAATAAAACACTAATTAATTACTTAAAAATCATACAATGTGATTTTCTGGATTTTTGTTTTAGATTCCGTCTCTCACAGTTGAAGTGTACATATGATAAAAATTACAGACCTCTACATGCTTTGTAAGTAGGAAGACCTGCAAAATCGGCAGTGTATCAAATACTTGTTCTCCCCACTGTATATTCTCCCTAACATCCTTACCCCCTTGCAACAGATGTGGGATAAACACACACACACGCACATACTCTAACACACTCAACCCCTTTCCTCCACAATCAACCATAAGATCAGATGCTCAACGGTTGTTACATCCCAGAGCCCAACTCAAGAAAGGACCTGATTTACGAATGCATATACAGTTACAGCTGTTTGAGAAAGCATGAAAGATTAAGCAAAAATTGAAAACAATGTGATATTTGATTAATCTATGTCAAGTCCTAGGTGATGGAGTTCAGATCCACCCTCTTCCCCTGAGACACAAACACTCTGATCCCCCGTTGTAACCATTTTCCCCAAGCATCTTCGTGCAGTCAGAGTCATTATTTTGTGCCACCAGGGCCACAATAATATGCCCCCTCTCTGATTGTCCGAGTGTGACCCCCTCCCCATGGGTTACTGCAGCCAGTGTTGCCAGCACTGCCACTACCTGGGTGGGGGTACCCCACCGGAAAACCCACCGGCTAGGTACAAGATCGTCAAGGTTCTCATTAGCAGCTTTGAGAATTTCCTTGTATATTATGCTCTCCCATCAGGGGGCTCTGGCTTTGTAGGACCAACCCTGCCAGGCTGGCTCAGAATCTTGAGGGGGCGGTGCTGCTCAAGTAGGTCTCTGACCGCATTTATTTTTCTGTTTTGGCTGCATATAGGCAACTCACAGCAGGGCCATAAAACAGATGACTTCTCTTTGGTGTATGGGTCGCTCAGGTGGGTGTCTAGGATATAGGGTTGAGGATCGTTCCATCATGATAGGTGAATAAACAAAATAGATTAGATGTATACTTTATTTTAAAATGTATATCCCTCATCTGCACAAAATTGAAAGCTCTCTATCACAACCCCTGCTCACAGACACACGTTGGTTCTGGGATATGCAACCATTTCCTTTTTCACTCACTTAACGCCACACATTTCCAAACACAAAAACGCACACCACACCTTCCATCACAATACATCCAAACATACCCACATACAGTGAGGGAAAAAAGTATTTGATCCCCTGCTGATTTTGACAAAGACATGGTCAGTCTATCATTTTAATGGTAGGTTTATTTGAACAGTGAGAGACAGAATAACAACAAAAACATCCAGAAAAACGCATGTCAAAAATGTTATAAATTTATTTGCATTTTAATGAGGGAAATAAGTATTTGACCCCTCTGCAAAACATGACTTAGTACTTGGTGGCAAAACCCTTGTTGGCAGTCACAGAGGTCAGACATTTCTTGTAGTTGGCCACCAGGTTTGCACACATCTCAGGAGGGATTTTGTTCCACTCCTCTTTGCAGATCTTCTCCAAGTCATTAAGGTTTCGAGGCTGATGTTTGGCAACTCGAACCTTCAGCTCCCTCCACAGATTTTCTATGGGATTAAGGTCTGGAGACTGGCTAGGCCACTCCAGGACCTTAATGTTCTTCTTCTTGAGCCACTCCTTTGTTGCCTTGGCCGTGTGTTTTGAGTCATTGTCATGCTGGAATACCCGTCCACGACCCATTTTCAATGCCCTGGCTGAGGGAAGGAGGTTCTCACCCAAGATTTGACGGTACATGGCCCCGTCCATCGTCCCTTTGATGTGGTGAAGTTGTCCTGTCCCCTTAGCAGAAAAACACCCCCAAAGCATAATGTTTCCACCTCCATGTTTGACGGTGGAGATGGTGTTTTTGGGGTCATAGGCAGCATTCCTTCTCCTCCAAACACAGCGAGTTGAGTTGATGCCAAAGAGCTCGATTTTGGTCTCATCAGACCACAACACTTTCACCCAGTTCTCATCTGAATCATTCAGATGTTCATTGGCAAACTTCAGACGGCCCTGTATATGTGCTTTCTTGAGCAGGGGGACCTTGCGGGCGCTGCATGATTTCAGTCTTTCACGACGTAGTGTGTTACCAATTGTTTTTTTGGTGACTATGGTCCCAGCTACCTTGAGATCATTGACAAGATCCTCCCGTGTAGTTCTGGGCTGATTCCTCACCGTTCTCATGATCATTGCAACTCCACGAGGTGAGATCTTGCATGGAGCCCCAGGCCGAGGGAGATTGACAGTTCCTTTGTGTTTCTTCCATTTGCGAATAATCGCACCAACTGTTGTCACCTTCTCACCAAGCTGCTAGGCAATGGTCTTGTAGCCCATTCCAGCCTTGTTTGGGTCTACAATCTTGTCCCTGACATCCTTGGAGAGCTCTTTGGTCTTGGCCATGGTGGAGAGTTTGGAATCTGATTGATTGATTGCTTCTGTGGACAGGTGTCTTTTATACAGGTAACAAACTGAGATTAGGAGCACTCCCTTTAAGAGTGTGCTCCTAATCTCAGCTCGTTACCTGTATAAAAGACACCTGGGAGCCAGAAATCTTTCTGATTGAGAGGGGGTCAAATACTTATTTCCCTCATTAAAATGCAAATCAATTTATAACATTTTTTACATGCTTTTTTTGGATTTATTTGTTGTTATTCTGTCTCTCACTGTTCAAATAAACCTACCATTAAAATTATAGACTGATCATGTCTTTGTCAGTGGGCAAACGTACAAAATCAGCAGGGGATCAAATACATTTTTTCCCTCACTGTACTGTGCCTTCTATGTCTTCTGTTTGCTATGTTTTTATCTCCACTATGTTGATTGAGTACTTGTGTTCTAATTAGTTGTATTTGAAGATGTATTATTTAGCTTGTCTTTTCTTGTAATACCGTCTTATCCCTTTATAAAATACTATAAATACTATAAATGTGCTTTATTATTATAATCCCTACCATGGCTAGTATTGGGTGTTCCATTATTCGACTCCTGTATTAGAACTTTCAGAATAGCCATGGAGTAGTCTTTGTGTCGCGGAACATTTGGTTGTCAATATACAGTTTATCGACAACGAGAGCAACACGCTTCCCTTTTAATCTGTTTTCCTTGAAGATTGGGTACAGAACTTTGCGCCGTTCTGCAATCTCTCTCGGGTACTGATCATTCATGCCTTTTTTCGTGCCAGCAAGTCTTTTACCTAGGCTTTTAACCATTAAGCAAATTTGACAACGATTGGATGCTCATATCTCTGTCCACTTTGTCCGAAATGGTGTACAAGTTCGAGTTGAATTTTATAGACAGCCTCGAGTGGGATTTGAAGCGCTGTAAAAAAAAAAGTCCTTCAAAAAAATGTTGGTAACCTGTCCTTCTTTTTCTTGGATACCCGTAAGTACTAGATTTTCTCTCATCGATCTAGTTTGTATGTCTAGTAAGGCTTCTCTAAGAAAGTTGTTCTCTTTTTTAAGTTCCTTAACGTCCGTTTTTATCTTAGTGACTGTCCCTTTTAGTTTTTTTGTATCTTTCTCCATTATCGCAGCTTTTTCGTCACTCATTTCAAGACTCGCCTTCAACTCTTTTACATCATTACTGACCAACCCTAGTATGCCCAGTTTGTCATTTATCGACTTCAACAGATCGCTTTCCACACTTACCAGTCCCAGTGGTGAAAAACATAAATCATCTGTATCAGTCGAGGAGTCCCGGTTTCTCTTGGAGATTGATTCTCCTCGTTTATCCTCCGTCATGTTTGAGTGTTGCTTGTTGTTGTAATATTTGTCGTAAAATTTCTCTAGCCTTAAATTTTGTTTTGTGTTATTATCCAGATTGAATGTTATTGTCCGCGAATATATGAAGTGCTAATATTTAGTCTAACTTACTGATATTGAATATTAGGTTTTTATCTTGAGGTGATTCGCACCGCTGTGTATTCAATACGCCATCTTGTCTACCGGAGGTTTGGTGATGTGATGCCTAGGTTCCTTTGTTGTCTTAAGGGGGAAGGTGTTACAGGCTTTGGTTTTTCCATTTATGTTATGACGTTGGACTTTAGCACGTACAGTATAGCTCGTTAGCAAGTAGGGCGCACCGATTTGTATCACCTCGTAGTAAGTATGCGTTACATCTGTGCTGGTTGCCATCTCGTTAGTGGGAAGGTGTTTCACCTGTCCTGGCCCAGGTGCTATATAAGAGTGTCTGGCCCAATGCTCCAGTTGTCTTGATAGATGCGGAGGGTTAACAACTTTAGTTGGCGCTCCCTATTTTGAGCTCTAGACAAACAATCCTTTATCTGATTTTGTTTTGCTCCACCTTTTTGGTTTACTTCCTGTCTTTAAGTTTGGTGTGTGTTTTTCTTTTGTTTGCCTCTTCTTGGGCAAGTTTAGTGGGTGCTCATGGCGGGTGTCTGTTAGGTTCCAGTTGTTGTTGCTAGTCAACTTTCAGTGGACACCCCCATGAGTGTCTTTCAGAACCCCTCCTAAAACCCCACCTGTTTCATTTTGGTTGTTGGTCAGTGACTCTGTTAGTTCCCCCTTCTGTTTGAGCGACATTTTTGGTTTTCTTGCTGGGGAAAGTAACACACACACAGGCAGAGATACGCGTGCACACATACACACGAGGGCATACATAAACACACACACACACACACACACACACACACACACACACACACACAGGCATTAACAGAGCTCCCCTCTAACCTAATTAGAGAAAGGATGAGTTCAGCGAAAGAGAGGGGGGAGGAGGTGATAGAGAGGGAGAGAGACAGATAGAGGGGGGAGAGAGAATAGAGAGAGAATGATGAGTGAGAGGGGAATAGGGGGGTGAGGGACAGATAGAGATAAATTGGAAGCTAAACTCACTCAAATGAACACTATATTAGGATGGAAAGCAGGGAACAGGGATAGAATGTGCTTTCCATCCTAATGTAGTGTTCATTTGAGTGAGTTTAGCTTCCAATTTATCTCTATCTGTCCCAGTTGGTTCAAGGCGGTCTGTCTGTCCAAGTAATGTGTTCTGCTGTAACCATAAAAGTCGTTTTAGCCATTATACATGCACCACCTATCCTTTAAAAGTCTACCACAAAGACACTGCACTGCTCTTCTCTTTAATTTCATTCCATATTACTAATATCAAACCTACAGAGTGCAGTAGCCATACAGTACAAAGGAAACACAATACACACAGCTGAATTAAAACCTAATTAGTACAGTCAGATGAGGCCAGTGTTATGGGGTCTTAATGAGAGCAATATCTTTCCCCTTTGATATCCACCAATGGAATCCCCAATTATCTCATTTCCCCATGGCAACCTTTACCAGGGAAACACCCAAGCAACTCCAATTAAGAGTGAATTTTCCAATGTTGGTGTAGCGAGAGCTTCATTAACTGGGATGTTTTATTCTGCACATCAAATAACCCAGAAAGGGTTCCTAGTCGTTCTCTCCTGGAACCTTCTGCACAGGCACGAGTCACTGTTTGATTACTACAGTGGAAACATCTCTCCACTGCCTGTCTTAGGCTACACAACGAATAGTGACAGGATGAATGTAGACACAGTGCCAGGAGATAGATAGAGAGAGAGAGAGAGACGGAGAAAGAGAGAGGAGAGAGATGGAGAGTGACAGAGGGCATGTGGGGGAGGAAGAGGGAGAAAGACAATAACACAAAGAGAGAGAAAGGGATGGGGAGGGGGAGAGAGATTGAGTGAGCGAAAGAGACCGAGAAGTTTGACAACATGTTGATTATATTACGTGTTCCTTTGAGAAGGATTAAAGTTTTCAGTATACTGATTAAGATTCAAATCCAGCTGCTGATAATCAATGGAGATTAATGTCCCTATCTTATTATTGATCTGTAAGTCATTTGTAAGGTTGTGGAATGCCATCATCTGTCGTCAATAGATAGTTTGATTAGGTCAGGGACAGACAGGACCTTGGACAATACCCAATCAAGTCAACCCAAGGAACTTAATGAAGCAAGCAATGGAACTCCCATCTACAGGAAGATTAAAAACAAATTCCATTCCTTTCAGAGATGATGGAAATAGCTCTTTCTGTAGCACATGTAATTTGACATAAGTGTCTGTAAGCGCTTTCAGCAATGTTAGTGCATTTTCTTAGAAAATGATTAGAAAGCTAAGCACTTTAATATTGACAGCCTCTCCTCTCTACCCCTCTCCTCCTCTTTCCTCTCTCCTCTCCACTCCTCTTTCTCTCCTTTCCCCTCTCTTTCTCTCTCCTCTCCTCCTTTCCCGCTTTGTTGTTCCCTCTCTACAGATGTATGGGGGTAGCAGCTGGGTGGTTATCCGAGGGCACTGCCGGCCACCTGCGGTTGCTAGGAGCCGCTCCCTAGACGAAGAGAGCCAAGCCCAGTCAGACAGACAGGCAGACGGACACACAGACACATACTGTACCTTCGAGAGCACACACACACACACACATACACCTTGTAAACTACGTGCATACACATACGCACATACACGTATGCCCAATTCTCCTAGTCGATCTGGACTCTCTGTTCGCTGATGTTGTCCTTTTGTCTGTAAACCTCTCCCTGTGTGATAGCTCTGCTGTCCAGTCTGTGAGCCACAGATCTAGTGATCCATCCTTTATGATCAGGCCTGTTCTGTTGTGTTCTGTTCCATAGCGTTTAGCTTTATAGAAGAACAAACACTGACCCTGAGTTACGGTCAATAACACTCGGCTGTCTTCTCATGAGACACTGATATACAGTTTAATATGAAGGAGGAGAGAAAATAAGAATAGAAGACAAGAGCACAATCAGGATGACTGAAGAGGAGAGGACATGACTTTACTTTGAAGCAAAAGGAATTGTTGACGTCAGTGCAAAGACTTGATGCTGTTTTAAAACCTCCCAGAACAAGCAGGCAAATAAACCACAGCAACAAACATCTCAATGATCAATTAGATGACAACGCTTATCTCAGTGTAATTCCATCATGCGTGGAGAGAGCAGAGAGCTACAGTTAGGTAGGTGTTCCCTTTGAGGTTGAAGTGTTAAGAAATCTTCTCTTCCTAGTTAGAAATCTTTTCCAGGTTATGTAACAGTACAAAAGGGAGAGTTAGATCCCATCTCACTCAGACAGCCAGGAGACAGGAGGGATGCATTTTTTAACTTCTCCACTCTCTAGCTCAGATTTAGTACTTGTATTATTTAACAGTTAGCTAAGCTTTTCACTGTACGTTTAGTGCATTTCATAGTTTAAGATTACATTCTGTATTCCCATCTCCCTTCATTCATGATCATTCATTCACTGAAATTATGATATTTTCCTCTAGCCCACCTGTGGACTGTTATGATTGCATTTACATTGAGCATTAATATTGAGCATATAGCAGCGGGAGGGCAGGCTGCATTACTGTATGTATGCGTACAGATGACGCATAGTCCAGCTCAGTTAGGGTTACTCTATAAGATGAGAGTGAACTGACACATTAAGAGATGGGCAATGGCATTTCTATAACACAGATGAGCAGAGCTACAGAGAGGGGGATAAGGAGGCAGCGAACAGAAGCATATTGTCCAACATTGGAGCCTTCGGGGAGCTAGCTAACAATGGAAGAGAGGAGAGAGAAGAGGAAGACAGGACACATGCACACATATGCACATTAACACACACAAACACATGCACACACACACACACACAGAGAAAATGATTGATATGGGGAGAGATACACTGACCTAAATAGTCAGTACAATGTAAAGGCTCATACATCTAAGAGGAGTTCTACAATGTGCATATGAAGACAGCTTGAACAATCTGACACTATAGAAATGTGTAAAGGCAGTGTCTTTGTGTATATAGTTTTGCACCTATAGCAAATCATTATCACATATTTACACAGTCAAATTACAGAACCCCAAAATACTCTGAGTTTAGCAGACTGTCTTCTCTCTTCTCCAAATTCATAGATCACATCTAGGCCTTTGCACTAGCAGCCTTATTTAAAATTAATGAGCAGCTAAAACCTGCAGGTGACTGAACGTTTTGATTCTCTCTCTCTCTCTCTCTCTCTCTCTCTCTCTCTCTCTCTCTCTCTCTCTCTCTCTCTCTCTCTCTCTCTCTCTCTCTCTCTCTCTCTCTCTCTCTCTCTCTCTCTCTCTCTCTCTCTCTCTCTCTCTCTCTCTCTCTCTCTCTCTCTCTCTCTCTCTCTCTCTCTCTCTCTCTCTCTCTCTCTCTCTCTCTCTCTCTCTCTCTCAAAGATAAAGTAAAGCAGGACTATTTGGCAATAGATACATTTAATGGTGAATAGTTCTGTAGCTAAACAACAAAAGTCTAACAGGAAATAATACTGATTAAGATAAGTGGCAACTGACTGTGCTGCACACACGTACGCAAACTCTCTTTCTCTCAGTTCCTGCATCAAAAAAGAGCCTCACAACCCCCCAACCTTCTATGTCTTCCTCACAATATAAAACACCCATTCTCTCTCTCTCTCTCTCACCACCCCAACCACCTCCAGAGAATCAGGCTGACCAGAGCTCAGTGTGTGTTTGATAACATTAAGAGTTGAAAGTATTAATGTGGGGCAGTATAGCAGGAACAGCGCCACCTGGTACTATCACGCTGTTTATGGGAAATAATCCAAACAACTTCAATGACTCATTTATCTGAACAGAGGAACATAACCATCACCAGATTAACAGGGAATGCATATGAAGAAACAATACTCCAAGCCACAGCTTCATACTACTTCTCAGACATAGAGAACTGATATTGTATACTGGCCGTTTGGGTGGGATTGATGTGGGGACTGGGGGGTCCATGGGAGACTTTTTAAATGTTTTGGGAGTTGCTTATGTCTTAATTATTATTACTATGGTTCAAATCGGATGTTGGGTACTATATTTATAAAATATTATATGAATCTTAAAGATTCTAATGGCCAATTTGGGTACAATCAAGTAGCTTCATTTCTCAATATATAATAATGTTGCAGGAATACTTATCTTATCTGATTCTAACTACTGCCTCTATTTCTATTTTAAATGTGATGCTTCTGTCCTTGCTGGTGAATACAAAAACATAGCCTTTCTATCAGAGCTTTTTTCCTCATGATTGAGTCCTATTATTCATTAAAAATAACCTTGAAACCTGACAAAAAGGCTTGTATACCACCACAACAGAATCTCTTTGGATAAGATTCTGAAACCTTGCTAAAAGATGTCTGCTACAAAGTCACTTTGGGCCCTTTAAAAGAAGGCATTCTATGGTGCTTTCAGAAGACAAAAAAAAGCATTTTCTCCACAAAAACAGGACAAAAATCAATGGTCAAATTGATCCATTCAATCAAAGCAGACATTGGGCTATCTCTGGGTACAGCACATGAATTTCACGTGATCACATGTGAACTGTTCCAAAAACACATGAGCAACACACACACACACCTCCAGTTTCAACCAATCAACTCAGTCCCCTAAGGTGTTGCTCTGGCTAGGAGCTGGGAGTCTAGAGGTAGAGGGTAATATCTGGGCCCATTATGTGGTTCGTCTGGAAAGAAAAATGTAATCACTCATTGAGATGCATGGTTTCCAGACTAACACCTGCCCCAATGCAAATGGTAGAGAGAGAGCTGTGCCAGGGTGTGGGATACAGCCCCTAACAAAAAAATAATAATAATGGCTCCGTAAATGTGATCCAAATGGCAGGGGATCGAGAGAGAGAGGGATAGAGAGAGATAGAAAGAAAGAGAGAGACAGAAAGAGAGAGAGAGAAAAGAGAGAGAAGAACATTGTGGTGTTCCTTCCGCATCATTTACAACTCTGGATATTACTACTCACACAATGTTCTCTTGTGACTTAGCAATAATTAATATTGTGATGTAAGTATGCTGAGATCATTGAAGAGCTAATAACCTGTGTCTATTAGGAGCCATTTGAGTACAGAGTGGTTTGTGCGTAGGTTGTTCTTGGTTGGCTATTATTATGGCTCATTGGGTTCTTTGTACTGTTAAGGATGTAATATTCATTAAACAAATACTTTAATTGGAAAAGTGGATATGGGTGAATCAATGCAAAAATAATTTCCAATCCACCTGCAACCCTGAGCTATGGGATATGACAGACCTCAAATATCAGAGGGGAAGAGAGTTTTAAGTGGGCAAGTATCAGACTGGTGGAGAGTGAGAGTATAGCTGTCTTCATTCACATCTCAACACAAAAGGTCAGTCATCAATCTTCACTCATTCTGCTTTCATCTGCTTTGACAGAGATCATCTGTAATAGCTGTCCTCTAGCCTTTCATAGCCTTCCATTCTCCTCTAATGCTTCCTTTACATCATTACATAATGACACCATTGGGATCTTTGTTGAATTTAATGGCCCTCTCTGTACAATACCAGTTCTTCTAATATCATAAAGTAGGTAATAGTTGATGTCTGTGAAAATTGTTGTTTGTATCCACGTGTCAAATATATTTACGGGTAAAATCATTGAAAACATATTCGGCAAGATAAACTAATTCAGTTTGTCTTGAAATTGTTTCCCTTGGGCTTAAAAATAAAACAGAATAAATGAGAGTGGAAGAGAAGTAATATTCATTCAAAACTCGATTAGCTGAACTGAATTAGAAGATAACGCCGCTAGCAAGTTAATATTAAATTATCCCTTATTTCAAATAACAATGCAAATCCCCCGGTGTCTCCAGATAATTCAGCTAGGAAATGAACATGGGTGTCATTCGACTGTTACACACCACGACATGCCTAATACTAAATCCAAATTACAGAATAATAAGACAATAATACAACGGGTGAATGAGTTCATGTCTGTGTACCAGATGTGCAGTAATTTTGACCAGTCCTATGGGGCTATATAGGGAATAAGGTACCATTTGGGATGCATCCCATCTTCATGCATTAATGACTGAAGGAATCTATTTGAACATCTACATTACATAAAAGTCCACATTTTCCTAGGTGCTTCTCTGTATTCCCTCATTTCTCATTATGCAATTCTAAATATACCTTATATTCCCATAATTTTCCCATAAATGAAGTTCCAACAGATACATGATTTAATCAGATCTAAGGCACCAACCAACAGGATTCCATAAAATGTTAAAACGGTAAATTATGAATTAAGCAGAAGAGGAGCAGGAGAAGGGGCATGACTTATGCTACACTCTCTATCTCCTGGATTAATGTCTATCTGTGTAATATCTCATCTAATATCTCATCTGCTTCTTCTCCCCACATCTCAGTGAGCGAGAAAGAGAGAGAGAGAATGAGCGAGAGAGAGAAATAGAGAGAAAGAAGAGAAATACAGAGAGAGAGAGAGGGAGGAATATTTCATAAAACCTCATTGTAAATTTGTACAGCGAGCAGATAACAAATATAGTAGCATACCTTGCATTCATTAAGAATGACATACTGCATCATTCCAATACCTGAAAGCACAGCAGCCATTGAGAGCAAAATGGCAATTACGAATAAAATGGGGAAATTGCCGTGGATGGCAATGCCCCTCCTTATCTCAAAGAACTGCTCTCCCTCCATAACCCCACCCGCACCCTCAGGTCAAGCGATAGCCTGCTCCTCCATGCCCCCAGGACCAAGCTCCGCTCCTTGGGGGATTGGGCTTTCAGCTCGACCGCCCCCAGCCTCTGGAATGCCCTCCCGGACCACTTGAAGGCACCACAGACTATGGGCTCCTTTAAAACAGGCCTAAAGACTTTTATCCTTAGGAAGGTTTTCTGTTGATAGCTGTGCTCATTGGTGTCTTTGTCCCTTGTAGTGTCAGCTGTGTTCTTTGTGTCAGTTGCCCTGTCTATTTGTGTAAAAAAAAAAAATGTGTGTGGTTTATTTTATGCACTTTGAGATTATTCTGTATAATGAAAAGCGCTTTACAAATGTAATAGATTATTGGTACTATATGCAGTACATACACTCTTAGAAAAAAAGGTGCTATCTAGAACCTAAAATGGTTATTTGGCTGTCCCCATAGGAGAACCCTTTGAAGAAGCCTTTTTGGTTTCAGGTAGAACACTTTTGAGTTCCATGTAGAACCCTTTGCACAGAAGGTTCTACATGGAACTCAAAAGAGTTCTAGCTGGAAGCAAAAAAGGTTCTACCTGGAACCAAAAAGGGTTCTCCTATGGGGACAGCCGAAATACCCTTTTGGAACCCTTTTTTCTAAGAGTGTAGGCTACATATAGTACATCAATCCACATCATGTCAGTTACTCATGTTTCGCTGGTTGTCAAAACAGTTAAGCTGATGTCAAAGAAAGCTTTAGCTAAAAATAAAAGCCTCTCATTTCACTCGTCCCTCTCTATCTAAACCTCACATTCTCTTTTCTCAGCTTCTCTAATTCTCTCCCTAGCTGGAAGAGAATCTGTTTGCTCTCTCTCTCTGTTATCTATCTCTCCCCCTCTCTTTCTTCTCCCCCCTTTTTCTATTTTGCTCCGTCTAACGCTGAGATAAAACACTCTTTTAAAGAGGAAAACATTATCATGTTGACTGGCAATAGGCTTGTTCCCAGCCGTATACGCCAGGTAAAAAAGAGGTTAATCTATGTAGATATAATCAGTTCAGTAGGCCTGAATAAAAACATGGGGTGAGTTTCCTGGAAGCTTCGTATAGGATTAAGATAAGATCATTTTAGGAAAGATTATCTTGGATGAAAGATTATCTTAGTAGTACTAAGATTACAGAAAAGTCATCCATGATGGGCATTTCAAACATATTCTACACCAGAGATGGTAGCCCAATGCTTTAATAAGATATACTATAACAAAGAGAAACAGAGATCAGAGAGCAGTGACTGATACATATCTTGTTGTTAGTTGTGTTGTTGTTGTTATTGATGTTGTGTTGCTCTGTCACCCTGTATGTGTCTCTGTAATGTATTGTCCTTTCATCCAGAGAGAATTGACTGATACAGATAGGACTATGTTCTGATGTTGTTGTTATTGCCATTATGTAGCCCTGTCACTCTGTATGTGTCATTGTGTTTATTATTGCTCTTCATCCAGGCTGTGTATGGGTGGATGAGTGACTGGTGGTTAGAGTGACACTCACTATCATCACATCAGAGGTGATGGAGACAGGAAGGGGTGAGGTTATCATGGAAACAGAGACGTCAGGGAGCAAGGGGGCAAAGGAAGTACTTGTTTTCCCAGCTGTGAGCCTATCCCCCCAACACAATTTTACAATTTACTGCCAGGGGAGTCTTTTATTTATTTCTTGAATTGTGGCCCCACTGACCGCACTCTGATTGGCTAAGGCTCCCCTATTATGGCCCACTTCCAGCGTGAGGTACTCAATTAGTGTTTTCTGAAGGACTAACAGGAAGGGTTAATTACAGAACAAAGGAATTATGCACGTTTACCTCTCCTCTCCTTTATTTTCCCTCTCCTTTCTTTTCAGGAGATGGCTTGGTGTCATTGGATCAATAAGAGTTAATAAATGTGCTCAAGGCTGGACTGACCTTACTGTATACAATGTCATTGACTTGAGAATGCAGTACAAAACACTAATTCATCTAACCATTGGTTGTCCATATAGGCTACTTTCAATATATGTGTATATCAGCTATTCATGTCAACAAGTGGATATGTGCGGTTTTCCATGTATGGTGGTTTCATTGAGTTTGATTCAGTGCTTAGGTCTATGGCCATGCCTTGACCCATATATTCTCATACGCTCACACATATACATTCACGTTAGCACTGACCTTCACTTGAGCCACAGTGACTACCATAAATACGCTTCTTTCAGAAAATGTTCATAGAAAAACAGAGCTTTTTTTTCAATGTCCTTGGTCTATTCGGAGTCTATTCTGAGTTGCCTGGCTCTGACAGACTGACTTTTAGTGCAGTTTTGTGACTCTCAGAAGAGGCTAACTGTTTTGTCCAACATCATGGGAGTGTAATAGAAATTATATAACAGCCAAATAAAGCTTTCTCATCTGGGCACAGAGAGAAGAGAGAAGAGAGAGAGAGCGAGAGCGAGAGCGAGAGAGAGAGAGAGATAGAAAGAGAAAGAAAGAGAGAAAGAGAGAGAGAGAGAGAGAGAGAGAGAGAGAGAGAGAGAGAGAGAGACAGGGGGCACATGGGCATGTTCGTTGATGCGTTCATTCATTTATTAATCATTTATGTGTGTGTATATGTGTGTGCTTCTCCTGCACCTCCTGCTCCCCTCTCACCTCCTCCGCAGTCTTTCTCCTCCTCCTCGATGCTGTTCTTGATGCTGTCATACTCCTCGTCTATGTTCTGATTGCCTCTAATCTGGCTGAGCACGCGCCGGGCCTTCTGGGTAAGGCCTTTCTGGATAAGCCAGCGGGGGCTCTCTGGCAGGAACAGAAACCCCACGAACTGGAGCACCGCAGGGACCACCGACAGACCCAACATATACCTGGAGGAGAGGGGGAGAGAGAGGTGGGAGGGGGGGAGGGAGGGAGAGAGAGAGAGATGGAGAGAGGGAGAGAGCGATATATTAGTTGATTCTTCTCCCATGAACCTGAGCACAGTAGGGACCACTGGCAGGCCCACCTGCAGAGGGGGAGGAGATAAGGGGGAGAAAGGGGGTAGCGAGGGAGAGAGAGAATGTAATATATTAGTTGTTTCATCTTTGAGAGGAGAAACTTCATGAACTGCAGCACAGCAGGAACCACCAATAGACCCAACATAAAGTATACCTGGAGAGGGGGAGGAGAGGACAGGGAGAGAGGGGGGAGAGGGGATGGAGGTGAGGGATGGAAAAAGAGAGGAGAGAAATTAGCTGTTTCATCTGAGGGTGAGAGGAGAAACCCCATGAGCTGGAGCATAGCAGGGACCACTGATGGGTTGCCTCCCACAATGTAGCAATGTTCCAGCATACACGTCTGTAGTCTACTTAAGCCTTGTTCACAATACCCCTAAATACTCCGTTACGTTGCGCCGGATGTCATGCACTTCAATTGGGAGGTCCACAATGGAGTGGAATGGCAATGCCCCCTTGCAGTTGACGGCTCCGTTGCGAGACAGATGCCGCATACTTTAAAATGTTCCAAACGTTGTGTCATCTGCAGTCTAGCCAGAGTCCGTCGAAGAACAGGTAGTTACCAAAAAAAACACAGAAGATGAAAATATGTGTTTTCGGTGATGGCTTTATGGGATATCTAGCAACTTTTAAACAATTACCCATTCCTATAAGTGAGGACTATTTTAAAATGTTAAATAATACACATTGGCTCTTAAGCCAATAATATTATGACTGTTGCCCCCTTTTAAGTTTATTGTGATGGTAATGAAGTTTGTTTTTTATGATAATTATTAAGTTGGTACATATGCACCGACAGTAAGTTAGTCCTTTTTTTATGGGTCATTTTCCAACAATGCATAGGGACCCGTAAGTAAGCAATTCACTGTTAGTCCACATCTGTTGTTTACGAAGCATGTGACAAATAAAATTTGATTTGATTTAATTTCTCAGGACCCACATCAAATCAATACCAGGCTAACAACATTGTGAATAATAGCCTAACGTAACAACTTTGTTGTGTCATTGAACATTTTTCATTTGACTGTCAAATAGAGGTCTCCCACAGAGCAGAGCACATAATTAAAACTAAACTTTCAAGGACTCAGAGGTGACACAAAAATCAGTAAAAAAAAATAACAATGCAAGGACACACACGCTGACAGCTACCGCTTTTAGAGAAGTTCAATTAAATCCAGCACTTGACAATTAGCTGTGGCAAGTTCAAGGAAGCTGTTCTGAATAACGACCTATAGCAAGACAAATCAATACTCATTTTACAATGTGCCAGTGCCACTCATATCTAAAAACAGTGGGAGGCTGTGTTTGAGCCTAGCTAAAGCACATTTTATTAGACGACAACGTAGCATTTAGATTTACAATAAGAAATAAGCTGATGTTATCTTTTGAACATATCCCTGCTCTGCTCTGAGTGAATGTTCCATCAGCTGGAGGCAGGATGAGGATCCACATCTGTGCTGCTGACATTTACACTGATCTGATCTGAACTACTAGTCCAGACTGGACCTGCCATCTGATGTGAAATGATTCACAGATGACAGATGGATGAATATAAAAACTTACTGAAACTAGTTGGCTACATTTCAATGTCTGTACTAGCACACCACTTGGAAGCATTCCCAATACAGTCTGTCTCAGAAATCAACAGTTATCCTAACACCTTTTATATCCCACTGAAACCTTGTTACTGTAGACAGACCAAAATATGAAGAAGCGAAAGGCCCAGTGCAGTCAAAAACGTGATTGTCTTGTGTTTTGTAGACACTGAGTGCTGCTCTTTCCATGACATAGACTGACCAGGTGAAAGATATGATCCCTTATTGATGTCACTTGTTAAATCCACTTCAATCAGTGTACATGAGGGGGGATACATTTACATTTTAGTCATTTAGCAGATGCTCTTATCCAGAGCGTCTTACAGTTAGTGAGTGTATACATTTTCATACTGGCCCCCCGTGGGAATAGAACCCACAACCCTGGCATTGAAAACGCCATGCTCTACCAACTGAGCTACACGGGTCCCTGCAGGTACAGGATACAGGTTAAAGAAGGATTTTGAAGCCTTGAGACATTTGAGACATGGATTGTGTATGTGTGCCATTCAGAGGGTGAATGGACAAGAAAAAATATTTAAGTGCCTTTGAACGGGGTATGGTAGTAGGTGCCAGGGCACCTGTTTGCGTGTGTCAAGAACTGCAACGCTGCTGGATTTTTCATGCTCAACATTTTCCTGCATGCATCAAGAATGGTCCACCACCCAAAGGACAACATGGGCCAGCATGTTAATATTTTGTACAGTCAGTTTAGAATAGAAGCATTTGAATTTCAGTGAATTAAATTATATTTCCTTTAATTCAAATTCGAATTGCAATTCTGTATCCTGTTTACTACTTACTTCAATTCAAATCCAATTCAAATTCAAGAATTTAATTGGAATATATGAGGCATTCTCAATTCAACCCTGATGTAAGTGTGGTAAATGATGTACCATGTAAAATCATTGAGATATTCAAAGAAGAGGCATGTACAGCAATTGTGTGTGTGTGTGTGTGTGTGTCTCACCTCCATCCATCGTGGCGTAGGTAGCTGAAGGCCCCGTCTATGATGCTGGCAGTGAACTGACCTCCCGTGATGAACAGTGTGTTTACTGTCACCAGCTGGCCTCTCAGGTGGGGGGGAGATGCCTCAGCTATGTACACTGGCACCGTCATGGACGCAATACCTACTCATGTGGATAGGGGATAGGGACAGGGACAGGGAAGACCCGATGAGGAGTGTAAAACTGTACAGTGTAGGGTGAAGATGCCCCTAGACGCTAATCTCAGATCAGTTTCCCCACTAACGGTTAAGGTTAGGATTGGGGGAGGGGAAGCTGATACCAGATCTGCACCTAGAGGAAACTTTACCCCAGAGCATACAGTACAGTCAACGTTTATGGATAAGTGTAAATTCAGCTTTTATGATTAGTTCAGTTCACTGGTTTACCTAATACAAGTACAGTGGTACAGGGTCTGAGTTAGGCATTAAACAACATATCCTCTCCACATCTGTCAATCAAGTGGAATCTGAGTGTCCTCAGCCACATCCCTCATCTAGAGAACCTGACCAATCAAAACACTCAACCACAGAGCTGCTGCACCAATCACACACTAGCCATTAGGGCACTAAAGAGCCCTCATCATTGTAAACAACATCAATCATGTCTGACAGACTAAACAACATCAACCACAACATCAGTCATCTCTGTAACCAGGTGTACAACGTAGATCTCAAGTGCATCCACTACATCAGAGATACTGTAGCCTATACAGTATGTAAGTCAGTGGTGTTCTCAGCTGCTGCAGCCACAGACCATCCCAAAACGACTACATATTTACACTGACTGCTTAGAACAAACAACATGTGTTTGCCCGGATTCATCCGACAAGGGCCGTGACATCACCGCTCCACTCTGCGCCACACCGATAAGGGACTATTAATAGCACCCACAGTGCACTGCTTCCTGTCCCTCCTTCAGTCGCCCGGCAGACGACGTAACTACCTGTTGCCATGGGAACAGCTTGATTCACCATGCAGCCTCGCCGTTATACGACACCGGCTGGGGTTAATCAATATCTGGGAGACGTGATAAGTTTTATTGGCGTTTCATTCATTTTTTTTAGAAACCCAGGAGTGAGGGATGGAGGGATGGATCCTACTGTTAAAGGTAGGGGCCCTAGGGGTGTCGTTTATACGGTACACACCTAGGGTGACCAACCCTAGAGGTGTGGTTCATAGAGTTACCAACTATACCTGTAGAGCTACTAGGTGTGCAGATATTTTGCTCCAGCCCTGCATTAGCCTAACACACCTGATTCAGCTGATCATGGTCCAGACTCAGAATGAGGTCTTTGATTAGTTTAATATTTCAGTCAGGTGTGTTAATACAGGGCTGGAGCAAAAGCATGCATACCCAGTTCCTCCAGTGAGTAACACCACCAAGTAAACAACTAGAGCTGAGCATGCTTGGCGTGGTCCTCTGTAGCTCCGCTGGTAGAGCACGGCGCTTGTAACGCCAAGGTAGTGGGTTTGATCCCCGGGACCACACATACACAAAAATGTATGCACGCATGACTGTAAGTCGCTTGGGATAAAAGCGTCTGCTAAATGGCATATTATTATGCTTCAACATTGATAGAAGGTTCTACTCTGTTTGCTCTTCTGTCAACGGCTGCTCCTCTACATCCACATTTCACATGTTAGTCATTTTATTTTCATACACAAGCAGAGAACAGAACAAATAATTGAACCAAACACATGGTTGTGAATGCAATTAAGAGTATAAGAGGGTTTATTATGTTGGAAAGATTTTACTGTGGATTAAAATAAAGGAGAGCGAGAGAGAGAGGCAGAGAGAGACAGACAGACAGAAAGAGACAGAGAGACAGCGAGAGAGAGAGTGAATGTTTTTGGGATGTTATCCTAATGTTGATAAAACCCTAATGCAGGACATACGATTTGGCCACAAATTCGGCATGTTTTTGCAGTCCCAGACAAATGTTCATGATCGGGGTGAAATCCAATGAACTTGGGATAGGATCAGTACGTCGGGACGCGTCTAGTCTGAGCGGGTCAAGGACACACCGATGATGGCTGTTCCGTTTTCCAGACCCCTGTTGGATGTCCCGATCATTTTCTGACGTTAGAAATGTTGGCCGTGCACCTTGCAGTATGAGAAGTGCTATGACGCAATTGGGCAAGGACTACTGCCAATAGCCAATGATGACTCAGCATGTGAGACCAAAACAATGATGGGGAAGAGGAAAGCAACAACACGCACCATGTGGACCTAGGTGATGGAAGACAGATTGGTGGAGCTGTGGACAGAACGCAACTGCCTTTTCAATATTACCTCTGCGTGACAGAAACCAAGAAGATCATTTCATATTAAGTCAATATTCTGCGTCTCCGTCTCTTTTTTTATGTTTCTGCACATAATAACGTGCACAATAATAAAGCAGCTTGCTGTTTGCGTGTTGGCATTTTTTTCCTACGACAACTGAGAAATGCAGTGCAAGATCAATTAGGGAATCATCGTGTGATGTGAGCACCCACGTCCTGTGGTTGAGGATGGACGGAATGAAAGATTTGGGACAACTGCCTTTTAGGCCCTGGTCAAAAGTAGGGCACTATGAAGGGAATAGGGTGCCATTTGGGACTCGGCCAGTTCTCCCCCAGCTCTCCCATGTGTTCACCTAAAGGTCAACTCACCAATCAAGATGGTGAGATGGACCAAACCCCAGGCTTGTGTTAAAGACCAGTCAAAGGTACGCATTTCTGCCTCCTCCTGACAAACGCCAAGAATGACCTTCCCTCTTTCCCTCAGAAATGCTAAGCAATTAAAGTTATGAAGAGCCCGGCCTGCCGTCATGTAAATGTGATTGGACGTGTGACAAGGTACGCTCGGAATACAGTGGGGTCCGAAATTATTGACACACTTGATAAAGATTAGCAAAAATGACTGTATAAAATACTGAGGTATATTGTATGCTAAAAAAATGGGAAATTATATTATTTTATACTAATAAAATTGCTCAGAGAAAGAGATTTCGTTTAACAAGTAATAATTGTTTTTCTCACACCCCTGTTTTCAATACCATTCAATAACTTACCTTGCGAGGATAACAGCATTAAGCCTTTTTCTAAAAATGGGAGGGATCTTAGACCATTCCTCCATACAGAATCCTTCCAGATCCTTGATATCCATGTGGGAGCAAAATAGCTCCATAACATCAAAGGTCCACCACTATATTTTACAATAGGTATGCAGCCTTATGCTCATGCATTCTCATTTCAACGCCAAACCCACCACTGGTGTGTGTGGCCAAAGAGCTCTATTTTCATGTTATCTGACCAAAGCACCAGTTCCAATCCAAGTGACAATGCTGTTTAGCATACTCCATGCATTTACATTTGTTGGATGACATGAAAATAGAGCTCTTTAGCCACACACACCAGTGGTGGGTTTGGCATCAAAATGAGTAATGCATGAGCAGAAATAAACCCCACGCCTAGAGATGGAGAGGCAAATGATATCAATGTAACTGTCAACTCTTTCTATGGCCTGATAAACTGCCGCTTTCAATCTTGGGAAAATAGTAACAATTCAATATGTTTTGAAAGATTGATATGTCTGTGGGGTAATATTGAGGGAGAAGATAGTGAGAGTCTACTCTGTGTGTGTGTGCGTGTGTGTGTGTGTGTGTGTGTGTGAGAGAGAGAGAGCAGTTTTTGTACTTGAAAGATAAAAGGCTGATTCATATTTGCACAGGCTTACTCGCTTGGTCTATTAATTGGTGTCCAAAACAAAAACAAAGATTGGCTAATGACTATGACTAGTACATTCAAACAGCAAAAACACACAAAGCATAGCACCCTTTGTCCATTCCTCTACTTATTGCACTCAATGAAGCCAAGAACTAAGACAAGGCTTAACAGTGATGATTTCCAAGCATGGCACACTACTTTACCACATGATTTTCCTGCCTAAAGTGATGTGCGTTTGACTCCATATTATGAACATTATTCTACTAAGCATGACACGCCAATCTTCATTCCCAATCAAAGGCAACGTCAAGACTATGAGTCACCCAGAAGTTGCTATAAATACCTTTGGTACATCGAATTCTCATTGAATGCCAAACAGGGTGAAATCTACCATAGGCCTAGGCACTGCAGTCAGATATCAGTAACCCTGACAACAAGCCAGTCTCAAAGTAGTGGGATGAAGTTAGCAACTTCTGGTTTGATTATTGTTTTGGTATATGGCTAAATAAAGTATTCACTATCCTTTAAGTATAACTACATAGATTTCGGGCAATATAACCCATCACATTCAAAACTAGTTAGGCCCGCCCATGAAGATACTATTGGCACACAGGTCTCACTTATTTTAAGGAGGCACCTTACCCAGTCCAAGCCCGACAATGAGACGTCCGACCAGGAGAACCTCCTTATTGGGAGCTGTGCTAAGCACTATTCCCCCAGCTGCGAAGATACAACTAGCCAGGAGGATGCAGACCCTGCGCCCGAAAACTCCGTTCAAGAACCCGCCGGCCAACGCGGACAGCGCGGCGGCAGCCACAGTACTAGAGATCAGAACCTCCTGCCATAGGGCGCTGAGATTCATCTCCCTCTTGAGCAGGAGCATCGCTCCCGAGATCACCCCGGTGTCATAGCCGAACAGAAAGCCACCCAGCGCGGAAAACGCGGCCAGAACATAAACAAACGCAGGTGTGACATCTTGCTGGAAGTGTTTACGCGCCTCTCTCTCCAGGTCCCCGGTGGAGGTGGCGGCAGCGGCATTGGCAGGGACAGCGGCAGCCTGGCTGTTGATGCTCGCGTTGGACGGAGCTTTGATGAGGCTCCGCTCTCCGTCATCCTTCACTTTCTTCCTCCTCTCACCCATCAGGTTGCTCATACTATGAAGACTATAGTCATGGTCGCTCGATTTTCGGGACATAAGGGAAACAAACGCACCCACGAAATGTTCACAGGACTGTAGTTGGTTGGTTAGTTAGTTGTTAAGAGTAAAAGTTGTTTGTTGTCCTCACGGTCGTGCAACTGTGGTCCAAAAACCGTTAATTATTAATAATTCGAGTTGACAGAAGATGGTCTGTAGCCGTGGTCACAGGCTACAGAAGTGTCATCGCAGTGGTACTGATGAGGGCTTCTCTTTCATTCTCTCTCTATTTCTCTCTCTCTGTGAGATGAAGAAGGTAAGGCAAGGAGGAGAGTCGGTGTGTCGGTCATTGCCAGCGTCGCTCTGACGTAGAAGGTGTTGCTCTCCTGCAAGCTGACATATAGGCACTGGCCATGTTCCAGAGAATCAAAATGACTGCCTACTGACTGATTTACAAATCACCTTGCGTCATAAATAACGACTCATTATTATTTTTAGATCAGTCAGTCCATCACAATTTACCAATGATACGTTGCGGGTTTGATCCTCTCGAACACGGCCATAATCATGTTTTCAATTGAATGTTTGACAATATTTTTTTACGCCTATATCGGGCAATTCTTCAAAATGGGTTTCGATGTGATT
This sequence comes from Coregonus lavaretus, assembly GCF_964263955.1. Classification (NCBI taxonomy): domain Eukaryota; kingdom Metazoa; phylum Chordata; class Actinopteri; order Salmoniformes; family Salmonidae; genus Coregonus; species Coregonus lavaretus. The sequence continues at coordinate 305,613 of NC_140006.1, read as the reverse complement.
GTAGGCTATTTCTGGTATCGTTGCATTCCATTGTTTCTTCTTTTGCGCTTGTTTATGCTGTAGGCTACATTTCCACAACAACAATTCGTTATAATCATAAAATGTGCCTATATAACGTGGTCTTTCAGTAATCCAGTGCGATTGTGTCGTCTAACTATTTGGAATAGAAAGATGTGCAATGTGGAAATGATATCCCCCTACACCTGTAATATCCCCATATCTTTCCCCATTCGCTTTTCTCTTCAGCAAATGCTATGACGTTGTGCCCTCTTCAGGGCAAACCTCAATATTTCAATTATATAAATGTAAGTGCTTGTTACACTGAATAGTGGTTTACTGTATGCAAGTGGTGGGTAAATGCCCTGTCATTTAAAGAACTCAGTTTCTTCCATTTTGATTGTAATTTTGTGGGACCTATTTTATGTTTCATAATGTCCAGTGGGTGGAAGATTCATCAACACAAGCAGCCATGATTGAAGGCCATGCAGCCGATGATAGGTCGAATCACTGTGAATGTGTAAACGTCAATATAGTGGTTCAATATTGAACTCTTCCTGGCTAATATTTAAGTGGCACAAATAATTTCTCCTGCAATCCAAATAACTCTCTCAATGTTAGCAGCCATGTGGTCAAAAATTAGACTGTGTAGTGCAGGGATATTCAACTGGCAGCCCGCGGGACAGATCCGTTTCGTTTATTAATTTATACTGGCCCTTTGATCAATTCTGAACATTAATAAAAGATCAGCAAAAAAATCCCTTCAAAAATCTGGCTTTCAGTGCCAAAATGACAAGCACTGTGGTTTCTAGCACCTATGTGGCATATTTTTATTGTTATTATTATCATTAAAAATTATAATAATATGAATTTGCCTCTAGCGTTTCAACGGTTTAAGTTACAAAATATTATGACCCCATTCCTGAAAGCTACCAGTCTAACACACATGCCGTCTGTTTCCCTCTCTAGTACTCACAAAGACTTGATAGAAGGGAGTGTGACAAAAAACGCACCCAATGACTGAGGGAAATGAATTCAAACCATACTTCCTTCAGACCGGAATTTGGCGTTACCTGATTTGAAATATATTTGTTTTTATTTATTGAGATGCTTAGTTTTCAGATTATTTAAAAATGACTTATTTCTTTTAAGAAGCTTTTAATAGGCTAGTTGTTTAAATAAACAAAATAATGGTGAGCGAGCATTGCTCCTTTTCTATGATGATCACATTTTTGGGTTGCACATCGATTCACGTTGGTTGAGTGCTCTCCACTTCTATCCTAGTTACTTTTAGCAACATTCAATTTTAAGAAAAGTGCTTTATTGGTGGTTGCGTTGCTTTTTTATGCAGTTCTTCCGAAGAATAATTGCATTTGGAAAATGTCCGCCCCCCCTGCAATTAACCTTTTTTACATCTAGTCCCCATAAGAATATAGTTGAATAGCCCTGGTGTAGTGTATTGATGTCTTTGCACAAAATCAATATGTCAACATTGGAGTGGTTTTACACAGAACGACACCAACCGACCACCTTCAAAAAGGCGTCCCAAATGACACCCTATTCCCTATACAGTGTTACTACTTTTGACTAGGACTCCTAGGGCACTATATTGTGAATAGGGTGCCATTTCGAACTAACACATGAGAATGGCCACTGATTGGTGCCAATAGGCAGGACAGCTGTGGCCCGGGGTAATGGCTGATCACTTATGCTGAGTTGTGACATCACTCCAGGGTGGAATGGAGAGCACAAGGGTCAGAGTTATTATTCATGGTTAGTATGCTCAAAATGCTTTGCATGTTTCGTCACAATAATTTACATTTTCAGCAGGTGGTTCTCTCACATCTCCCTTGAAAACTGTCAGGTTTACGTTTATTGGGATGAATCTTGACCTGGAGGCAGAGCAAAGTCAAAAATGTATATACAGTACCAGTCAAAAGTTTAGACACACCTACTCATTCAAGGGTTTTTCTTTTTTTTTCAGATAAGATGTTACTATCCTCTATAATGGGATGATAAACTATATCCAGCACAATCTTTCAATTATTTAATCTTTAATTGACTGATTAACTATTAATGTTTTGAATACAGTGGGTTAATATAGTCCCATTATGTGACCAAACAATGTGATTTTGTGATTAAAGGATATTGTGTAAACTACAATCTAATCTGTCAATTTAAATGAATCTTGAATACAATATCTGCCCATTCCAAAGATTCGAAAGTCATTTCTTCACTTACTAACTATTAAGTCCAAGTAGGCGTAAAATGTCCCACCTAGTCTCATTTGTACCATAAAATGTAATAGTTTTCTCCCTTTGTTTGGCAAAAGGGAAGTGGAGAGGACAATGTGATTTAAGATTCCTTAAATCCCCCCCAATGTATACTGTAAGACAAGGGGGGGCAAACTATGGCCCACATTTTAAAAATGTTTTAAATATGATTATATTTCAGTTACGATTTTTGGTTAAAAATGACTAATTCCATGATATACAAACAACCTCCAATAGATGGCGCCGTAGCCTGGCACCGCGCTCTGTATTTGGGCCTACAGTCAGATTCAGAATGCGTGCGCTCAGTCATCATTGCCACTTCATTGCTTGACGACTTTTGACGTGAAAAATGAGTGCTGCGAAAATGAGAAAAGTGGACTCTGAATGTCGTGTGTTTAAAGAAAAATGGACAGTATTATTCATCAGGAAGCCCTGTGTAAAAGTGTGTTAAAGCTGGAAAATGTTGTCAAAGTGGTTGTAAAATTGGTCAACTTTTTATGGGCAAGGGGGCTTAACCATCGTCAGTTCATTCAGCTGCTCAATGACATAGAGGCAGAGCACCAGGACTTGTTGTACCATTCAAATGTGCGCTGGCTAAGCCTGGGAAAAGTATTTCGCCTTGTGTGTGAACTGAGAGGGGAGATGGGTATGTTCCTTGAAAAATGTGTTCACAAAAACAAGGGTAGAGATGGTATAAGGGTAGAATTGTTCTGCAAGCATATATACACCTACAGTACACTAGTAGTTGCGTGTCAATGTGAAAATGAATAAAGGCTTCACATGTTTTGTCACGCATATAGTATGTGGCCCTTTTCTTTTTCAAAAACTAAATGTGGCCCTTGAGCCAAAAGGTTTGCCCACCCCTGCTGTAAGATGTAGGCTAAAGGTTTTCTCCTTTGGTTTGTGAACAGGGAAGTGGTGAGGAAAATGGAACAATTACGTATGTGCAGAAGTAGATGAGGTAAACTGTAGGTGCTTTGAGTAATTGGTTATGAAATATCAGAGTTTAAACATTAACACTGTATACACTGAGTATACCAAACATTAGGAACACCGTTCCAACTCTATCATCAAGTTCGCTGACGACACGACAATAGTAGGCCTGATTACCAACAGCGACAAGACGACCTACAGGGAGGAGGTAGGCATGGTGTGGTGCCAGGTAAACAACCTCTGCCCCAATGTCAGCAAAACAAAGGAGTTGATTGTGGACTTCAGGAGGAACCAGGCTGGGCACGCCCCCATCCTCATCAACAAGGCCATCGTGAGGACGGTCAATAACTTCAAGTTCCTCGGCTTACACATCTCCGAAAAGATGAAATGGTCAAACCACACGGACACTGTATTGAAGAAGGCACGACAGCGACTCTTTAACCTCAGGAGGCTGAAGAAATTTGGCCTGTCCCAGAGGGCCCTCCTGTTCTACGGGAGCACCATCGATAGCATACTGTCGGGCTGCATCACAGCCTGGTATGGCAACTCCCCCTTCGCTGACCGCAAGGCACTACAGAGGGTGGTACGCTAAGCTGAACGCAACATTGGGTTTCACTTCATGGATTCAAGTATGGTTACCTGGCAACCAATGTTCCCTCCAAAAAAAATTAGTCACTGAGCAAATTTCAGGTCTGCTGAGAGCAAACTTGAACATTGTGAAAATTATGTGCAACTTCCAACATGCGTTTACTGTGAACACTGAAGCTGTATCCGCTTTAAGTTACAGTTTTAACAGTGGCCAAGTAGGCTGCTGTGGCTATTTGATCATAATGTAGGCCTACCAGAGTGGCCTACCATCAAAAACAATGGAGAAAAATGCATCCCATAACATTTTAACATGGAAATAGCTGTTCTTTCAGTAGCAGCAAATGTGTGGTGTTCAATGTAAGCCTACATTCCATGAGACTTTTGAAAAAAATATGCAGGGCTTGACATTAACCTGTTTATCCACTTGTCCTTCAGACAAGGAGGTGACTGAAAATGTTGTTGTTTGATGCAAAAAAACACTTTACAAAATAACATTAATAATTATTCCCATACCATTATTAGAGAGAAACAGACAAATTAAGCTACCCTCTGCCTATTGGCTACTTTGCTTATTCAAGACCATCTCAAAATACAACACTGCCCCTTTAAGACATAAAAAAAGCTCTTTACCTGACTGGCTTTTCACACATGTTGTGCTCTTGTAGAAAGCAACCACTCCCCCATTGTTGACTATAAATTAGCTACAACTGGGCTAATAACTCACTAACTAGCAAATAATATGAACAAATGTGCACAGGTGGCTACATGCAGCTCTCGCTTTGGTATCCAAACAAGCGAATCTACTCGCGACCGCTCATGCTATAAACACAGTCCAGTTCAAAGTGAATGGCACAGACCATATATGGCAATGGGCCTATTGCAGCTCTGATTGGTTATGGCGCACCGGTCTGTGTAGAGTACAGGCCTGAGTCGTGCCTGTAAGTGCAATATAATCCTACTCCAATGCTCTCTGCCTACAAGAAAATATCTTGCACAGTTAGTTTTGCATACTAAGTCTTGCATAGTTCATTTTGTTTCGATATGTAACATTAATAGTGGCTATATTGCGTTCATTCGAGCACAATTCTCACAGTACTAGAGTGAAATGTTGGTAGTGTTAACTAAAGGGGAAAACTCTAGAACGTTGAGTGAAGTTCAATCTCGTGCTTCTCTCTGCGTGGGCTGATATTTCTTCTACGTGGCGAGGGGAGCTGCGTGCCCGGGCATGCGCGCAGCTTAGAGGGAACATTGCTGGCAATGTACATGTAGTTGTCCATAAATGATTTACTATTTACAGTTGAAGTCGGAAGTTTTACACACACTTAGGTTGGAGTCATTAAAACTTGTTTTTCAACCACTCCACACATTTTTTGTTAACAAACTGTAGTTTTGGCAAGTCGGTTAGGACATCTACTTTGTGCATGACACAAGTGATTTCTCCAACAATTGTTTACAGACAGATTATTTCACTTATAATTCACTGTATCACAATTCCAGTGGGTCAGAAGTTTACATACACTAAGTTGACTGTGCCTTTAAACAGCTTGGAAAATTCCAGAAAATGATGTCATGGCTTTAGAAGCTTCTGATAGGCTAATTGACATCATTTGAGTCAATTGGAGGTGTACCTGTGGATGTATTTCAAGGCCTACCTTCAAACTCAGTACCTCTTTGCTTGACATCATGGGAAAATCAAAAGAAATCAGCCAAGACATCAGAATGTTTGGAGGAAAAAGGGGGAACTTGCAAGCCAAAGAACACCATCCCAACCGTGAAGAACGGGGGTGGCAGCATCATGCTGTGGGGGTGCTTTGCTGCAGGAGGGACTGGTGCACTTCACAAAATAGATGGCATCATGAGGAAGGAAAATGATGTGGATATATTGAAGCAACATCTCAAGACATCAGTCAGGAAGTTAAAGCTTGGTCGCAAATGGGTCTTCCAAATGGACAATGACCCCAAGCATACTTCCAAAGTTGTGGCAAAATGGTTTAAGGACAACAAAGTCAAGGTATTGGAGTGGCCATCAAAAAGCCCTGACCTCAATCCTATAGAACATTTGTGGGCAGAACTGAAAAAGCGTGTGCGAGCAAGGAGGCCTACAAACCTGACTCAGTTACACAAGCTCTGTCAGGAGGAATGGGCCAAAATTCACCCAACTTATTGTGGGAAGCTTGTGGAAGGCTACCCAAAACATTTGACCCAAGTTAAACAATTTAAAGGCAATGCTACCAAATACTAATTGAGTGTATGTAAACTTCTGACCCACTGGGAATGTGATGAAAGAAATAAAAGCTGAAATAAATAATTCTCTCTACTATTATTCTGACATTTCACATTCTTAAAATAAAGTGGTGATCCTAACTGACCTAAGACAGGTTACATGTATAGAAGACACCTGTCCACACACTCAATCAAACAGACTCCAACCTCTCCACAATGGCCAAGACCAAAGAGCTGTGTAAGGACATCAGGGATAAAATTGTAGACCTGCACAAGGCTGGGATGGGCTACAGGACAATAGGCAAGCAGCTTGGTGAGAAGGCAACAACTGTTGGCGCAATTATTAGAAAATGGAAGAAGTTCAAGATGACAGTCAATCACCCTCGGTCTGGGGCTCCATGCAAGATCTCACCTCGTGGGGCATCAATGATCATGAGGAAGGTGAGGGATCAGCCCAGAACTACACGGCAGGACCTGGTCAATGACCTGAAGAGAGCTGGGACCACAGTCTCAAAGAAAACCATTAGTAACACACAACGCCGTCATGGATTAAAATCCTGCAGCGCACGCAAGGTCCCCTTGCTCAAGCCAGCGCATGTCCAGGCCCGTCTCAAGATTGCCAATGACCATCTGGATGATCCAGAGGATGAATGGGAGAAGGTCATGTGGTCTGATGAGATAAAAATAGAGCTTTTTGGTCTAAACTCCACTCGCCGTGTTTGGAGGAAGAAGAAGGATGAGTACAACCCCAAGAGCACCATCCCAACCGTGAAGCATGTAGGTGGAAACATCATTCTTTGGGGATGCTTTTCTGCAAAGGGGACAGGACGACTGCACCGTATTGAGGGGAGGATGGATGGGGCCATGTATCGCGAGATCTTGGCCAACAACCTCCTTCCCTAAGTAAGAGCATTGAAGATGGGTCGTGGCTGGGTCTTCCAGCATGACAACGACCCGAAACACACAGCCAGGGCAACTAAGGAGTGGCTCCGTAAGAAGCATCTCAAGGTCCTGGAGTGGCCTAGCCAGTCTCCAGACCTGAACCCAATAGAAAATCTTTGGAGGGTGCTGAAAGTCCGTATTGCCCAGCGACAGCCCCGAAACCTGAAGGATCTGGAGAAGGTCTGTATGGAGGAGTGGGCCAAAATCCCTGCTGCAGTGTGTGCAAACCTGGTCAAGACCTACAGGAAACGTATGATCTCTGTAATTGCAAACAAAGGTTTCTGTACCAAATATTAAGTTCTGCTTTTCTGATGTATCAAATACTTATGTCACGCAATAAAATGCAAATTAATTACTTAAAAATCATACAATGTGATTTTCTGGATTTTTGTTTTAGATTCCATCTCTCACAGTTGAAGTGTACCTATGATAAAAATTACAGACCTCTACGTGCTTTGTAAGTAGGAAAACCTGCAAAATCGGCAGTGTATCAAATACTTGTTCTCCCCACTGTATAACTAACTTCTGTATCTACAACTGCCAGAACCCACTCCCTAATTGCATATTGAAGCCTACAGTAACATTGAAGCCTTGAAGCCCGCTGTCTGCGTCTGAAATGGAACTCTATTCCTTATATAGTGCACTACATTCTGTAAAGAAAACTCTTCCTTCCTTATGCGTATGCAAAACAGGCACAATTTCTTCCTCCTTCCTGGTCATGACTACTGCTGCAGGAGGTTGTTGGGTGAGGTTGTGTCTCTCTCTGGCGTGAGGTAAGCTTGGCTTTATACATAGTTTGGGCTTTGTCGAGTAAAGCTTAAACTATGTATTTAGATTGTAGTTAGGTATTGTAGGTAGTTATCATTGGGTTGTTGTATGTAATTATTGTACGTTAGTATTGTATTCGGCTGAGCCCGGTGAAGCACGGAGCTAGCTAGCTAACCCACTACCTGGACTAACTAGCGGGTAGCTACTGGCAACTATTAGCAACGGTGGATAGTTGTTTCACGCCTGAGAGTGCCTGTAATTACGCCAGCTGGCTGCCTACAATAATTACATACAATAATGCCTACCATTCAGCTGTTTTCTAACCTCATTGTCTGAAGCGTTTACGTTAGGTAGTAAGTGGCTACTGTACTTGAAATTCAGCTAGCTTGTTGCTACCTGGATAGCTATTAGTAAACAATAGCTGGAATGACCTAGCGAACAGACACGAACTGGCTGAGTCAATTCAGTGGCTAGCTTTGCACTTGGCTAGCTAACAGTAGCTGCTAGAGGTAAGTTATAACCTACATTTGTGTTTTGTTTTTTACATTTTGGTTGCCAGAGTCGTTCAATGGAATTCGCGACATGGGTGACTAGTTAACGTTAGCTTGGCTCTCTCTGTGTGTTCGTGCCGTGAAAGGAGGGGTTTCTTCTTTGTCTGAAAGCAATGGCTAGCTAGTATGCTAACTATTCTAGCTAACTAACTGGCTGAATAAGTTGACGACGGACTCGCTCAAGCTGTCGGGACTAACCCACAATGTTAGACACGGACACAAATTATCTGCTTGGCGTGTTGACACACTGGTGGTTTGTTGTGGCCGAGTAATGGTGCTAAACCGTGTTGTTGGAGTCCGGCATGCTAGCTGGCTGTGGCGTCTTATGACTAGGTGCCCTGGACGATTTTCACGGAAGAATACTGTACCAAGTTAGCTAGCTGAATAAACTAAGTTAGTCTATTCCTAGAAAACATTAAACCGCTGTAGTTTACAACAATTATAGTTTCTGAGGTGGAAGTTGGGAGAGTTATATTTGGGTGTTGTGGTGAGGGAGGCCCCGCTCTCTCCTTTCCCAGATGTTTAGTTCATTTCATTCCGATCTCCTTTGCATTATTGTAGCCATTTTCTGTAGCCTGTCAACTATGCCTCTGTCTATCCCTGTTCTCTCCTCTCCGCACAGGCTATACAAACGCCTCACACTGCGTGGCTGCTGCCTCTCTAACCTGGTGGTCCCTGCACGCACCACCCACGTGGAGTTCCAGGTCTCAGGCAGCCTCTGGAACTGCCGTTCTGCTGCCAACAAGGCAGAGTTCATCTCAGCCTATGCTACCCTCCAGTCCCTCGACTTCTTGGCGCTGACGGAAACATGGATTACCACTGAAAACACTGCTACTCCTACTGCTCTCTCCTCGTCTGACCATGTGTTCTCGCATACCCCGAGAGCATCTGGTCAGCGGGGTGGTGGCACAGGAATCCTCATCTCTCCCAAGTGGACATTCTCTCTTTTTCCCCTGACCCATCTGTCTATCTCCTCATTTGAATTCCATGCTGTCACAGTCACTAGCCCATTCAAGCTTAACATCCTTGTCATTTATCGCCCTCCAGGTTCCATTGGAGAGTTCATCAATGAGCTTGACGCCTTGATAAGTTCATTTCCTGAGGATGGCTCACCCCTCACAGTTCTGGGGGACTTCAACCTCCCTACGTCTACCTTTGACTCATTTCTCTCTGCCTCCTTCTTTCCACTCCTCTCCTCTTTTGACCTCACCCTCTCACCGTCCCCCCCTACTCACAAGGCAGGCAATACGCTTGACCTCATCTTTACTAGATGCTGTTCTTCTACTAATCTCACTGCAACTCCCCTCCATGTCTCCGACCACTACTTTGTATCCTTTTCTCTCTCGCTCTCCTCCAACACTACTCACTCTGCCCCTACTCAGATGGTAATGCGCCGTCGTAACCTTCGCTCTCTCTCTCCCGCTACTCTCTCCTCTTCCATCCTATCATCTCTTCCCTCTGCTCAATCCTTCTCCCTCCAATCTCCTGATTCTGCCTCTTCAACCCTCCTCTCCTCCCTTTCTGCATCCGTTGACTCTCTATGTCCCCTATCCTCCCGGCCGGCTCGGTCCTCCCCTCCAGCTCCGTGGCTTGATGACTCATTGCGAGCTCACAGAACAGGGCTCCGGGCAGCCGAGCGGAAATGGAGGAAAACTAGACTCCCTGCGGACCTGGCATCTTTTCACTCCCTTCTCTCTACATTTTCTTCATCTGTTTCTGCTGTTAAAGTCCCTTTCTACCACTCTAAATTCCAAGCATCTGCCTCTAACCATAGGAAACTCTTTGCCACCTTCTCCTCCCTGCTGAATCCCCCCCCCCCCCCTCGCACTCTGTGGATGACTTCGTCAACCATTTTGAAAAGAAGGTTGACGACATCCGATCCTCGTTTGTTAAGTCAAATGACACTGCTGGTCCTGCTCACACTGCCCTACCCTATGCTTTGACTTCTTTCTCCCCTCTCTCTCCAGATAAAATCTTGCGACTTGTGACGGCCGGCCGCCCAACAACCTGCCCGCTTGACCCTATCCCCTCCTTCTCCAGACCATCTCCGGTGACCTTCTCCCTTACTTCACCTCGCTCATCAACTCATCCTTGACTGCTGGCTATGTCCCTTCCATCTTCAAGAGAGCGAGAGTTGCACCCCTTCTCAAAAAACCAACACTCGATCCCTCTGATGTCAACAACTACAGACCAGTATCCCTTCTTTCTTTTCTCTCCAAAACTCTTGAGCGTGCCGTCTTTAGCCAACTCTCTTGCTATCTCTCTCAGAATGACCTTCTTGATCCAAACTAGTCAGGTTTCAAGACTGGTCATTCAACTGAGACTGCTCTTCTCTGTGTCACGGAGGCTCTCCGCACTGCTAAAGCTAACTCTCTCTCCTCTGCTCTTGTCCTTCTAGACCTGTCTGCTGCCTTTGATACTGTGAACCATCAGATCCTCCTCTCCACCCTCTCCGAGCTGGGCATCTCCGGCGCGGCTCACTCTTGGATTGCGTCCTACCTGACCGGTCGCTCCTACCAAGTGTCGTGGCGAGAAGCTGTCTCCGCACCACGTGCTCTCACCACTGGTGTCCCCCAGGGCTCAGTTCTAGGCCTTCTCCTATTCTCGCTATACACCAAGTCACTTGGCTCTGTCATAACCTCACATGGCCTCTCCTATCATTGCTACGCAGACGACACACAACTAATCTTCTCCTTTCCCCCTTCTGATAACCAGGTGGCGAATCGCATCTCTGCATGTCTGGCAGACATATCAGTGTGGATGACGGATCACCACCTCAAGCTGAACCTCGGCAAGACGGAGCTGCTCTTCCTCCCGGGGAAGGACTGCCCGTTCCATGATTTCGCCATCACGGTTGACAACTCTGTTGTGTCCTCCTCCCAGAGTGCGAAGAGCCTTGGCGTGAACCTGGACAACACCCTGTCGTTCTCCGCAAACATCAAGGCGGTGACCCGATCCTGTAGGTTCATGCTCTACAACATTCGGAGAGTACGACCCTGCCTTACACAGGAAGCGGCACAGGTCCTAATCCAGGCACTTGTCATCTCCCGTCTGGATTACTGCAACTTGCTGTTGGCTGGGCTCCCTGCCTGTGCCATTAAACCCCTACAACTCATCCAGAATGCCGCAGCCCGTCTGGTGTTCAACCTTCCCAAGTTCTCTCACGTCACCCCACTCCTCCGCACACTCCACTGGCTTCCAGTTGAAGCTCGCATCTGCTACAAGACCATGGTGCTTGCCTACGGAGCTGTGAGGGGAAAGGCACCTCCGTACCTTCAGGCTCTGATCAGTCCCTACACCCAAACGAGGGCATTGCGTTCATCCACCTCTGGCCTGCTGGCCCCCCTACCTCTGCAAAAGCACAGTTCCCGCTCAGCCCAGTCAAAACTGTTCGCTGCTCTGGCACCCCAATGGTGGAACAAGCTCCCTCACGACACCAGGACAGCGGAGTCACTCACCACCTTCCAGAGACACTTGAAACCCCACCTCTTGGGATAGGATAAAGTAATCCTTCTAACTCCCCCTCCCCACCCCCCCAAAAAAACAAAAAACATTGTAAAGTGGTTATCCCACTGGCTATAAGGTGAATGCACCAATTTGTAAGTCGCTCTGGATAAGAGCGTCTGCTAATTGACGTAAATGTAATGAGAATGATATAATATTTCAGCTATTAGGGACACCGCCCAAATGGCATTCCCTTTTTTATGCACTCTAGAAATATGAAACTATGTTATTGTTTTGGTCTTGCATGACCCAGCTGCGCTTCAGCTTCAGCTCACAGACGGATGGCCTGACATTCTCCTGTAGAATTATCTGATACAGAGCAGAATTCATGGTTCCTTCTATTAAGGCAAGTCGTCCCGGTCCTGAGGCAGCAAAGCATTCCCAAACAATCACGCTACAACCACTATGCTTGATCGTTGGTATGAGGTTCTTACTGTGGAATGCAGTGTTTGGTTTTCGCCAGACAAAATGGGACCCATCTCGTCCAAAATGACCACCAACCATACTTCATGGGGCCAAATTGAGAGCGGTTTCACAAGGCCAAAACTATATAAATAATAGGTATAAAGCCTAATTATGTCTTAATGCTTAAGGTAGTGTGGAAGACCAAATATAATGAAACAGGTATGCTATTCATAGATAATAAATATATATATACAGTGAGGGAAAAAAGTATTTGATCCCCTGCTGATTTTGTACGTTTGCCCACTGACAAAGAAATTATCAGTCTATAATGTTATAAATTGATTTGCATTTTAATGAGGGAAATAAGTATTTGACCCCCTCTCAATCAGAAAGATTTCTGGCTCCCAGGTGTCTTTTATACAGGAAACGAGCTGAGATTAGGAGCACACTCTTAAAGGGAGTGCTCCTAATCTCAGCTTGTTACCTGTATAAAAGACACCTGTCCACAGAAGCAATCAATCAATCAGATTCCAAACTCTACACCATGACCAAGACCAAAGAGCTCTCCAAGGATGTCAGGGACAAGATTGTAGACCTACATAAGGCTGGAATGGGTTACAAGACCATTGCCAAGCAGCTTGGTGAGAAGGTGACAACAGTTGGTGCGATTATTCGCAAATGGAAGAAACACAAAATAACTGTCAATCTCCCTCGGCCTGGGGCTCCATGCAAGATCTCACCTCGTGGAGTTGCAATGATCATGAGAACGGTGAGGAATCAGCCCAGAACTACACAGGAGGACCATGTCAATGATCTCAAGGCAGCTGGGACCATAGTCACCAAGAAAACAATTGGTAATACACTACGTCGTGAAGGACTGAAATCCTGCAGCACCCACAAGGTCCCCCTGCTCAAGAAAGCACATATACAGGCCTGTCTGAAGTTTGCCAATGAACATCTGAATGATTCAGAGGAGAACTGGGTGAAAGTGTTGTGGGCAGATGAGACCAAAATCGAGCTCTTTGGCATCAACTCAACTCGCCGTGTTTGGAGGAGGAGGAATGCTGCCTATGTCCCCAAGAACACCATCCCCACCGTCAAACATGGAGGTGGAAACATTATGCTTTGGGGGTGTTTTTCTGCTAAGGGGACAGGACAACTTCACCGCATCAAAGGGACGATGTATGGGGTCATGTACCGTCAAATCTTGGGTGAGAACCTCCTTCCCTCAGCCAGGGCATTGAAAATGGGTCATGGATGGGTATTCCAGCATGACAATGACCCAAAACACACGGTCAAGGCAACAAAGGAGTGGCTCAAGAAGAAGCACATTAAGGTCCTGGAGTGGCCTAGCCAGTCTCTAGACCTTAATCCCATAGAAAATCTGTAGAGGGAGCTGAAGGTTCGAGTTGCCAAACGTCAGGCTCGAAACCTTAATGACTTGGAGAAGATCTGCAAAGAGGAGTGGGACAAAATCCCTCCTGAGATGTGTGCAAACCTGGTGGTCAACTACAGATGCACACAAATCAATTCCACCACTACATATGGTGATGTCCTTCCCTACAGTCCCTAGTACTTCCCCTTTCCCTACGTCTAGCTGTCTCCTATGCCTTCGTAGACTGTGCTCAGGTATTATTTTATCAACTTGTGTTAGGTTAACTACTACTTCTGGCTGATCAGGAGGGTTTGAGTGTGGCCCCCACAATCAGACAGCTACCTACCGTCGGGAGACCTGTGAATCCCCACCCTCGCCCTGAGAACATGTCAGACGCCAGAGGCCAACCCATTGCTTTACCTTCTATCGAACTCACACAGGGATGATCAGACAGGGTAAGGGAATCTTCGTTAAGGAGCCAACCCCCGAGCCCTAGTGGTGATCGGTTCTTTCTCCTAACTCTGTGTTTGTTCGTCAGGTGTAGCTGGGTTTACCTTTTTGCAGTGTGTGACATGCACCCAGGTGGATCTAATAGGACTTGGTAGGGCCCTTCCCAACAGGCCTGCTTCCAGTTTTTCTTCTTTTAGGGACTGGATGCTCACCAGTCTCCTGGTTAGATAGAGTGGGTCACCTTCTCCTTTAGTTCACCTGTGGGGCACAAAACCTCTGACATACGGGTGTGGTTAATAAACTATCTTCACACATACATGTTCAGCTTTCAATTTCTATTGTTGTTGTTTTTTAAGTATTTTGTCCTCTCCTTCGTGTATATTTATTATTTAATCCTACCATCCCCCTTTTGACACATGATTTGCCCATGTGTCAATATTACCACCTACGAAAACAATCACTTAGGTAATATTGGTAATTCATAATCCAATTGCCATCCCTCCACTCTCTCTTCTGTTATTTTATGGTTTAAATCATATATATTATTACCAAATTATAATCTTCTTCACACTTTTCACAGCACTATAAATTACCCTCAACTTAGTAAAATAAACTATCTTAAAGTCCTCCTCTCATGCCTTTAGAATTTACTAGTGTGGATGATTAATTAACACCAGAAGGTTAAAACAGAGTTCAGAGGCAATTGAAATTATTCAACGAACTGTTCCATCCCATAGTATACCAAACATTACCATTATTCTAAATATTTCATAAATGTTAGTTATCCCAAGTGTTCATTAAGTCCTCATGACATTCATTCTCATAAGAAATCATATATACCCCAAACTCAGCCAAAACCTAAAAAACTCCATAAAATTCACTGTGCGTGCTCCTCTAAGACCTATCACCCTTGACCTGCTGAAAACCCAAATTGAAAAACAACAACCACAAATAGCCAGGCCTCACTTAATTTGGTAGCTCACTTTTATGACCTAAATACTGCCTAACTTCACTACTGCTCCCCCTAGCCCTGGGCAACATTCCAATGAGATGAGCTAATCTCTTTCTCCTGGTTATAATCTAAAGATGGTAGTACACACAAAACATGATACAGATATCCCCAGTCTTAACCCATCAATAATTGTTTGTATCAATCTAATTCCTCAAAACTAATCCATAAAACCACTCAAAATTCCTCGAGTATACAATGATTATTTAATTGATTACCCTAACTCTGCTACATGTGATCTCATCTCAAATGATCCATTATCAATTATTTGTTCAACCCCTAGGAAAATCTGTCTCCCCTTCTATTGTTCCTGTCCCCCCTGTAAATGTCATACTTCACTTTTTAGCCAATACAATCACGGTTACATCAAAAGTAATGCAATGTCTATATTAGGGTGTAAGGTAAATTATTCCTGTTTTCTTTTTTCAGCTAAACGTTTTATATCCCTCAATTAATAGTATTTTCTTCCTAATATATCTTCATACTCTTCCTCTTTCCCTAAATTAGATTTAATCCCTTGCCTTTCCTCTACTATCCTTCTATCATTACTGGATCAATGATAATAACTGTAATAACTATTCATAATAATTGTAATAACTATTACACATCATATTGTGCCTTTTTTCTGATAATGTTATAATTGTAGCCTATTCCATCACTTTAGTTTAAAATATAAGTTTGTTTATAATAAATCCAGAACCCACCACAGGCTGGTGCTATTCCCCCAGCACAACAGCCAATGCCACTTGCTTCCCCGTAACTAAAATAAATTTTTGTTCTAAAATGTACCAACTATTTGTATTTTCCCGCTAACCCATTTCAGTTCGCTATTCAATTTCTTTAACTGTTCTCTCTGATTAGGCCCTAATTAATAAAACAAATACTTGCTATCGTTGATAAGCATACATTTAATGATGTTCCTAACATTTGAACTATCTCTCACCCCTCCCCTTGCTCCTTTCTATCCAACGGGGAAGGGGTGGGGACCTAGTAACATATTTTCATAGACCTTTCTAGAATACTTCTACTTAAGCTATCTAATTCAACCTTTCACATTTCCCATAGTAATCTAGGTCTATTGCCCCAATGCGAAAGCTTTACCTACTGTCCCTACCTGTGTTCGAACCAGGAACCCTCTACATACATCGCCAGTCACTCCACACCATCTGCGATTCTCTTAAAGCAACTACTTCCAGTTCATAGAGCAAGTGTCGTCACCAAATGAAAATCGCACTAGCTTTCACCTCAGCAAAAAACTCTCTCTCCCTTCACCCATTCCCTATTGAATAAGTGAGTTTTTCTATTTAACCCCAAAACACGCTACAAATCGTCCATTCAACATTACCAAACCAAATACTCAGTAGCATCCGGTCACCACTCACACCAGCCGTTGAATTCACTCATACACACAGACTTCGAAATGCCACCGAAATGCCAAATAAACCATAATAGTTCAATGGAGCCCCCTATTGGCTCTCCACTATCTATACATTACTTCCATAACCACATTAGTTATGGTCTGATTACCCATTAAACCTTATCACATGATCAAACAACGGCACAACCTTAAACTCATATGGGGCGGCAGGCAGCTTAGTTACCAATAGTGCCGCGCCAACAACCGAGAGGTCGCCGGTTCCAATCCCCGAGCCGACCAGGCGAAAAATCTGCCGATGTGCCCTCAAGCAAGTCACTCAACCCCAGTCGCTCCCGCAAGTCGCTCTGGACAAGAGCGTCTGCCAAATTACCAAAAATGCAAATGTAAATATTCTCTACTTTCTCACCCATGATGTACGTCTACGTTCGGGTGAGCAAGTTCATACGTATATATCGTCAGAAACCCACAGGCACCTCTCAAACAATCGCCCCGTGGTGTTCCCAGCCAACTCCCAGTCTTTCCTGGCTCCAAAAGCCACACTTTCGCTGTCTCCAGCCCCTCCCCTCGCAACTCTCTCTTCCGTGTCCAGCGGGAACAGGCTTTTTGAGGAGCTGTTTTTCGTTTTAGTGTTTCCAATATTCTGCCGTTATTTAAAGTACTTTAGTCTATTTATTTAAATCAAATTATTCCCACCTAATTAGTTAAAGTCGGTGCATATTTATATTTCAACGATAAACCGAATTATTTCAGTCTAATTGTTTAACCAGTATTTTGCAGGGTCAAACATCAAACTTTAAATCAAATAATAAACCAAAAAGCCTCAACCCAAGCACCTAAAACCAGTATTATGCTATGTCAAACATCAAACGCCACAGTTCAATCATATCAGCTCAAACCTTTCAGTTCAGTCACACTAGCCATTCATCACTTTAGCTTTATGTTCCCAATTGTTATTAACGGGTTATATACGGTTTAAACAACCACAAACCCAACAGTTATCCCCAAATTATACAGTTTGGACAGCCACAGACGTCTTTGATTCCCAATTAGTTTTATATCAAGGTATACAACCTGCGTCGTATAATTTGATATATCTGTGTAGGGATATGCTTACAACAATAGGTACGTTGCCACGCCCTTACCCCTTTCACTTAGTCTACTCTGTTCTCTTATGTTCCTATTTGCACCCTATTGGTGCAAAGACAATAAGTTTATACTCTCTACTCGTTAGCAGTATCTCCCATGTTCCCAGTTGTGCTGGCCAAGCCCTAAGTACAACGACAAATGGCGTTTTATACTGTCTTCTAAGTTTTTAGAAGTGTCGTCCTATGATCCCAACTATATTTAATCTATGTTCCCAATTATAACCAGTCTAAACTGATACAATGACAATAGATTTAATCTATGTTCCCAATTATAACCAGTCTAAACTGATACAATGACAATAGATTTAATCTATGTTCCCAATTATAACCAGTCTAAACTGATACAATGACAATAGATTGTTATGAAATATAGCGACAAATAGCGTACACACTTTTTTCCAATAATTCCCTGTATCCACAGCCCACCTCTAGTGGTACCTAGTCTAGGGATTTCAGTATTTTCCCCGAACCTCTCTTCAGTGGAACAATACTCAATATGCCATGGCGTTTAACCCTCACATTTATCAAACATTTTGCATTTTCATAGAGACATGTAAACTAGAATTTTATCAATATGATTTCATAATAGAGTTCACTTACATCAAACAGGTGTTTCACAAAATTAATTTGGAGAAAGCCAATGTGCAGAACTTTAGTTACATAACAATAGGTGTCTGCTTACCTGTTATGTGCCATGTTATTTAAAAAAAATCTATAACATAGATTAGATTCCGAACACTTTGTGACATTGTTTCCACTCCAAAGCTCTTTTCCAGAGTTTTCCTGCTTTTCTGACATCAACCTGAGCTTAACTTGTTTCAATTCCCTAACCCTAAATCAATATATTGCTTTAACTGATTCTGTTGTCCTGATCACATCCTTGGGGAGCATAATCATCACTTTTTGCTGATTTATGTATTATGTATGAAGCCTTGAACATACAGGTCCCTCCACCACTGCCTCCTGCCTCCCGTCCGGCTGATGACCCATCCCGTGCCTCCCTGGACCGGGACCCCCTGAATCCATCGCTGGCTTCTGTCCTTGCCCTGGTGGGGCGAAGAGAAGAAGAGGGGGATGTGCCCCGGCTGTCCTTCCTGCCTCCAAGGCCTGCCCAAGAAAGTGCTGAGGTGAATAAAGTAACATCGCAAATCTTACAAAAGGTAATTTGATATTTTTATTGTGTCACGCTGGAAAATGAATCTTCCATTTATTGTACTTTTAACTCTCTTTAACTCCTCTCGCTTAATGCAGCTGCAGCTTCCAGAGAGCTAGCGGGAAACTCTCAACAAGGAGCAGCAGCGGTGGATTGGCCGGACGCTGTTTACCAGGAGCAGCTCAGGGAGGTCCTTATTCATCACAGACTTGCGTCCGTGGTGGTACCCTCCCCGACCTCTTCTTTGCATGTCAGCTGTTCCTCTGGATGCCCGTTCGTATGTGGGCATTGAAGCTGACATGCACCCAGCCTGTGTGTAACACCACCCTCACCAAGGCTGGGCTGTACAAGACTATCCGGAGGGTCGTGGACATCAAGGGTTAGTATCTCATGGCCACTGAGTACCTGGAGTGCCCACGGTGTAAGAAGAAGGTGGCAGGCTGGTCGCAGGACGTCCTGGGTCAGCTGGACCCTGCGCATCGCTGCCAGTTTCCAGCGATTCTGACCTACAGGTAAGTGTTGAAATGCATATTTTTATTTTTAATGCTGTAGTACAGTTGAGTACACTAAATGTCCCTCACCCTTTTCTCACTGCCCCTCTCTCCAGGCGTTCCTGTGACCTGGCAGTTGTGGGAATGCTGAGGGAGCGTGCTTTGGGGAACAGCGCAACTCAGCTATACAACAAGTACCTCTGCGAGTGTGAGCACTTCCTGGCCTCGGGCACCATCCGGCCACAGTTCCCACCACTACCAGAAATGCTGGTGGTGCCCTCTCCCGTCTGGCTGCTGACAGTGTACAGCATGGATGTGCTATCGCGGCTTGACGAGGTGAAGGTCAGGGTTACCTCTGTCTTCGGGTCCATCTTAAAGATGGACTCCACAAAGAAGGTAACACTTTTGTCACACCATATTGAAAGTATACCATAATTTCATCCCTCCGCATCCCACTGACGCTCACTCTCTCCCCCTCTCTCTCTCTTTTCAGGTGACCAAGTAGCTCGCCGGTTACGCTTCGGACATGGCTGCCTGGGCCACAAACGTGGGGAATGAACACGGGCAGGTCCTCAACCATGTCCTCACTGCTGGTGAGGGCGAGGGCCTTATGAAGCGGTACCAACTCGCTGGGGTACCACCCCCCCCCCAGCTCATGTACGTGGACCGGGACTGTTGCTCCAGCTTTGGTGGATCGAAGACAGCTTCCATGTTTCTTGAATTGGACCAGCTCGTGGTTCGTCTTGACATCTGGCATCTGCTGCGGCGGTTCGTAGCAGGTGTCACCACCGAAAGCCACCAGCTGTATAGGGCGTTCATGCGGCAGCTGTCGTCCTGCATTTTTGAATGGGATGCAGGAGATGTCCGTCAACTGCTGGAGGCCAAGCGATCCGAGCTGGGGAAGCTGCGAATGGTTGGCCTTACTGACACAGAGGTCTACAGCCACTTGGGGAGGAGGGAGATGACTCTTCACTGCCGTCGCTGTACGCGTGGAGCTGTAGAGACGGAACTCCTCCTCACGGACACGCTGGGGACCTTCAACAGTGAGAAGGGGCATGACACCCTGAGCATTCCGCTGCTGGACCCCGTCCGCATCCAAGCAATCTGTCAAGAGCAGAGGCGTCACCTCCGCTGCATCCAAGACCCTCCCGGTGTACAGTTGTACACAGACACCGGCAAGCCAATCACCAAGGGCGGAGTGAAGCTACCGGTGTATTGCTACATACGTGGCTCCACATCTCTGGAGTGGTACCACCTCAACCGGTTCATCCCAGGTAATTACAACTATATCGTTTTTTTTTTACAGGAAGATGAAGGGGGTGATGTCCTGCAGGACCTAGCACAACATGTAAGGAAAATCGTTGTGTACTAACCTGGGATATTTATGTTAAGGATTATGTTTACCAATAGATGTCAGTATTGACTCAATACGGGGTTTGCTTTCCGCTATCCGTAGCCGTTTAAATTACTGACATATAACCGTGCACGAGAAAGCCACAGGTAGCATAACGTATTTCAGCAGATTTCGTGCGTTTCTGTGTGAAAAGACACAAATTTACAGTGAGGGAAAGAAATATTTGATCCCCTGCTGATTTTGTACGTTTGCCCACTGACAAAGACATGATCGGTCTATAATTTTAATGGTAGGTTTATTTTAACAGTGAGAGACAGAATAACAACAAAATAATCCAGAAATACGCATGTCAAAAAAGTTATAAATTTATTTGCATTTTAATGAAGGAAATAAGTATTTGACCCCTCTGCAAAACATGACTTAGTACTTGGTGGCAAAACCCTTGTTGGCAATCACAGAGGTCAGATGTTTCTTGTAGTTGGCCACCAGGTTTGCACATATCTCAGGAGGGATTTTGTTCCACTCCTCTTTGCAGATCTTCTCCAAGTCATTAAGGTTTCGAGGCTGACGTTTGGCAACTCGAACCTTCAGCTCCCTCCACAGAATTTCTATGGGATTAAGGTCTGGAGACTGTCTAGGCCACTCCAGGACCTTAATGTGCTTCTTCTTGAGCCACTCCTTTGTTGCCTTGGCTGTGTGTTTTGGGTCATTGTCATGCTGGAATACCCATCCACGACCCATTTTCAATGCCCTGGCTGAGGGAATGAGGTTCTCACCAAAGATTTGATGGTACATGGCCCCGTTCATTGTCCCTTTGATGGGGTGAAGTTGTCCTGTCCCCTTAGCAGAAAAACACCCCCAAAGAATAATGTTTCCACCTCCATGTTTGACGGTGGGGATAGTGTTCTTGGGGTCATAGGCAGCATTCCTCCTCCTCCAAACACGGCGAGTTGAGTTGATGCCAAAGAGCTCCATTTTGGTCTCATCTGACCACAACACTTTCACCCAGTTCTCCTCTGAATCATTCAGATGTTCATTGGAAAACTTCAGACGGCCCTGTATATGTGCTTTCTTGAGCAGGGGACCATGCGGGTGCTGCAGGATTTCAGTCCTTCACGGCGTAGTGTGTTACCAATTGTTTTCTTGGTGACTATTGTCCCAGCTGCCTTGAGATCATTGACAAGATCCTCCCGTGTAGTTCTGGGCTGATTCCTCACCGTTCTCATGATCATTGCAACTCCATGAGGTGAGAACTTGCATGGAGCCCCAGGCCGAGGGAGATTGACAGTTCTTTTGTGTTTCTTCCATTTGCGAATAATCTTATTGCAAATCAATTTATAACATTTTTTACATGCATTTTTCTGGATTTTTTTGTTGTCATTCTGTCTCTCACTGTTCAAATAAACCCACTATTAAAATTATAGACTGATCATTTCTTTGTCAGTGGGCAAACTTACAAAATCAGCAGGGGATCAAATACTTTTTTCCTTCACTGTATGTGCTACTTAATTCGTGCGAAAAGACACCAATTTAACCAGTAGGCTACATACAATTTTTTTTCTTTTTTTTCTTCATTATGGCTAATTAAACGTTGTGAATATACAGAAATGTTGTCTTTATTTAATAATGTTTCAAACATTGTAGTATGTATGCCTATGTACTGTTTTAGATTTTCTGAACATAATTTATGAGAAAATACACACATTTACGTGCGACTTAATTTGTGGGATTTTTTTATTTATTAATGCCAATGCTGTTTTCTATGCTTGATTTCGATTAATACTTTGGGATACTGGTGCACTTCTAGTCAGAAAGGCCCTTTTTTCGTGTAGGCAACAGCACACGATTTTCTTCATAATGCATTTCATATTTCGTAGAGCCTAGATTACACTATTTTCTTCATAATTCATGTTAAAGAGGTTAATGTCAAATAATGAAATATGTCGGCTTTCACTTATGGCACTTCCAAGGCCTCTCCATTATGATTATTACGGTTATGTCAATCATGTTATATACTGTACTTAGGCTATTGTAACGCGTTCAACCAGTTAGCAAGTCAGAAATGTCCGTTTCCTAGTACCGACTAGCACTTGAATGCTGTATTATGCCAGCTTCACATTCTCATGGAAAATGGGATGTTGTAACTCCAACATGATTGTGTTAAAGTGCTTTTGAAGTCGGAACAGTTCTTAAACCAATAAGATTGGCAACAACATTTTCACTATTTCCCACTTGTAATTCCTACTGGAGGGTCATTCAAATGAAACTTCCCAGTAGGAACTAGGTATTTCCGATAACTCTGATAGCACCTGAATGAAACATTAGTATGTGTGATCGACAACAGTAGGGTCTGGGTCGTGGCGTGTCCAGTCCCCATACCCATTCCATACGAGTGAGTGTCCGTAGTCTACTATATGTCCGTGCTATGTGCAGTCAACTAGTATAATTATTGTTTGTGATGTAAGTATGGTGATTATTATTAAGATTTTGGTCGTCTGAGATACCAACAAGTAGGCTATACAATATCAAAAAAGATACACTAATAGAAAAATATATATTTGAGTTTGTTCTGTTGTTTCTGGATGATTAAATTGAAATTGCAACCAACATTCTATGGCTTGTTTTAGATATAGTGATATTTGAGAGATGATTTCATTTCAAATAACTGAAAGTGAGAGGTTGTAATCTGAATAAAGGGGGAAAATGCCATTATTGAACATGTGGTAATTAGAACACAAGATTTCACTCTTGACTTTGGCGACTATTATTGCGCGTAAAGGGCCGGCAGTGTCTTGTTGCGCACACAGTGTGCTTTTGCCTGCGCACAGTGTACTATTGGCATCGTTTGCCATAGCAGGCTAGCATTAGATTAGAACATAAGATTTCCCTCTTGACTTTGGCGACTATTATTGCGCATAAATGGCCAGCAGTGTGCTGTTGCGCGAGCGCAGTGTGCTTTTTTCATCGCTCAGTGTGCAGTTGCATGCGCGCAGTGTACTATTGGCCTCGTTTGCCATAGCAGGCTAGCATTAGATTAGAACATAAGATTTCACTCTTGACTTTGGCAACTATTATTGCGCGTAAAGGGCCGGCAGTGTGCTGTTGCGGGGCGGTGTGCTGTTGCGCGTGCGCAGTGTGCTTTGTTCTGCGCGCAGTGTGCAGTTGCGTACGTGCAGTGTACTATTGGCATCATTTGCATTAGCAGGCTAGCATTAGATTAGAACATAAGATTTCACTCTTGACTTTGGCGACTATTATTGCGCGTAAAGGGCCGGCAGTGTACTATTGTACGTACGCGCGCAGTGTACTATTGTATGCGCGCGCAGTGTACTATTGTTTTGGGCGCACAGTGTATTGTTGCGGGTGCACGCAAAGTGTATTGTTTTGGGCGCGCAGTGTATTGTTTTGAGCGCGCAGTGTATTGTTTTGGGCGCGCGGTCCTAAAAAATAGAAGCAAAGCATCCCTTCCAATAGCTGACAGAGGAGGCCTCCGCAACGGGCCAATCGGGGTGGTGGGGAGATGGTGTCCAATCAGCAGATGCCACTGGCGGCTTTATACATTTCACATGGGCATTTCGAGGCTATACTTCGACTGTCTAAGAAGGAAGCTAGTGCCATGGCCAGAACCAAGCAAACCGCTCGCAAATCCACCCGTGGCAAAGCCTACAGAAAGCAGCTCGCCGCCAAGACTACGCGCAGGAGCGCCTCCCCGTTACAGGCCCGGCACCGTGTCTCAGAGAGATCCGTCGTTACCAAAGGTCCACTGTGCTGCTCATCTGCAATGTGCCCTTCCAGCGCCTGGGGAGAAAAATCACCCAGTTCTTCAAGACCGACCTGCGCTTCCAGAGCTCCGCCGTGATGGCCCTGCAGGAGGCTAGCGAGGCTTACCTGGTCGGTCTGTTCGAAGACACCAAACTGTGTGCCATCCACGCAAAGAGGGTGTCCATCGTGCCCTAGGACATCCAGCTGGCCCGCTGTATTCCCGGAGAGCGCGCGTAAATGATGACCTGATCTCCAAAATCCCACCTCCATATTTCCATCAAAAAGGCACAATTGCTCCATTTATACGCGCACCTCTACATTTCTCACCATGTACAGTATGTTGTTAACTAACCCGTCTAAAAGCTACGTATTACACGTTTTACTTGCCTGAGGCGTTGAAATAAATGGCATCAATCCAAAGGGATTATCTACAATAGTCGAAGACGCACGGCAGACCGAAAAACTCCAACCAAACAATTGGCCAAATCAGAAAGGACAAAGGAAGACTCCGTGGTGCTGAAATGTACAAAGTTGTTCACTATCGGTATATCTATTTATTATGGCCATTGAAATGTTAGCTATTCAAATCAGATCCAGCAATAATATCAAGGGATTAGAAATCCAGGGCTTAAAAACAAACGTGTCATTGTACGCTGATGATTCTTGTTTTCTAACCTCTCTGGATTACAACCACATTATGATAAATGTACAATGTTAGGTATTGGCTCTCCTGTAGCTCAGTTGGTAGAGCATGGCGCTTGCAATGCAAGGGTTGTGGGTTCGATTCCCACGGGGGGCCAGTATGAAAAATGTATGCACTCACTAATTGTAAATTGCTCTGGATAAGAGTGTCTGCTAAATGACTGAAATGTCAATTGGATCACTAAAAAATACAACTTTTACATTACCTTGTAGTTTACCAATAAAATGGTCTGATGGTGATGTGGATACATATCCCAAAAGAAATAAATGATCTCACTCTATTAAATGTTAATAGAAAGTTAGCAAAAAAAGATAAGATCTTGCTACCACGGAAATGTAAATACCTGTCTATTTGTGGAAGAATCACAATGATTAACTCTATAGTATTATCCCAGTTTACCTATTTGTTTATGGTTTTGCCTACACCTAGCGAATCACATTGTAGGATTTTTTATGAATTTATTTGCAAATTATGGTGGAAAATAAGTATTTGGTCACCTACAAACAAGCAAGATTTCTGGCTCTCACAGACCTGTAACTTCTTCTTTAAGAGGCTCCTCTGTCCTCCACTCGTTACCTGTATTAATGGCACCTGTTTGAACTTGTTATCAGTATAAAAGACACCTGTCCACAACCTCAAACAGTCACACTCCAAACTCCACTATGGCTAAGACCAACGAGCTGTCAAAGGACACCAGAAACAAAATTGTAGACCTGCACCAGGCTGGGAAGACTGAATCTGCAATAGGTAAGCAGCTTGGTTTGAAGAAATCAACTGTGGGAGCAATTATTAGGAAATGGAAGACATACAAGACCACTGATAATCTCGCTGAATATGGGGCTCCACGCAAGATCTCACCCCGTGGGGTCAAAATGATCACAAAAACGGTGAGCAAAAATCCCAGAACCACACTGGGGGACCTAGTGAATGACCTGTAGAGAGCTGGGACCAAAGTAACAAAGCCTACCATCAGTAACACACTACGCCGCCAGGGACTCAAATCCTGCAGTGCCAGACGTGTCCCCCTGCTTAAGCCAGTACATGTCCAGGCCCGTCTGAAGTTTGCTAGAGTGCATTTGGATGATCCAGAAGAGAATTGAGAGAATGTCATATGGTCAGATGAAACCAAAATAGAACTTTTTGGGAAAAACTCAACTCGTCGTGTTTGGAGGACAAAGAATGCTGAGTTGCATCCAAAGAACACCATACCCACTGTGAAGCATGGGGATGGAAACATCATGCTTTGGGGCTGTTTTTCTGCAAAGGGACCAGGACGACTGATCCGTGTAAAGGAAAGAATAAATGGGGCAATGTATCGTGAGATTTTGAGTGAAAACCTCCTTCCATCAGCAAGGGCATTGAAGATGAAACGTGGCTGGGTCTTTCAGCATGACAATGATCCCAAACACACCGCCCGGGCAACGAAGGAGTGGCTTCGTAAAAAGCATTTCAAGGTCCTAGAGTGGCCTAGCCAGTCTCCAGATCTCAACCCCATAGAACATCTTTGGAGGGAGTTGAAAGTCCGTGTTGCCCAGCGACAGCCCCAAAACATCACTGCTCTAGAGGAGATCTGCATGGAGGAATGGGCCAAAATACCAGCAACAGTGTGTGAAAACCTTGTGAAGACTTACAGAAAACGTTTGACCTGTGTCATTGCCAACAAAGGGTATGTAACAAAGTATTGAGAAACTTTTGTTATTGACCAAATACTTATTTTCCATCATAATTTGCAAATAAATTCATTAAAAATCCTACAATGTGATTTTCTGGATTTTTTTTCCTCATTTTGTCTTTCATAGTTGACGTGTACCTATGATGAAAATTACAGGCCTCTCTCATCTTTTTAAGTGGGAGAATTTGCACAATTGTTGGCTGACTAAATACTTTTTCCCCCACTGTATTAACAAAATATTTGATGAAACATTGAATTTGGCCTTACTGCTATTAGCCCATAGAAACGCATTGAATAATAGATTCATACATGGAAAAACAGATAGTCAAAAATTAAATAGAAATAAATATGTTTTGAAGTGTCTGTCCTATATCTGAAAGATATCAGGAAAATAAAGAAATAATTTTTACTCTGGAATTACCCATATACCTTATACGTGGATAATTTTTTCATACCAGTACCGGGTTACCTTCAGACAAGTACTTGTAGGGGTCGTAGAGTAAAATGGAGAACATTGTGTTCGTGAGAGTCTCGTCTTTCCATAGAGGGGCCATAGTAGTGTGTAGAAAAAAACATTTGGACGCTACAGATGTTTTCGTGAGAAGATGATTAACCGGTGGAAGGTGGCAGAGCTATAGCTGTGTTTGTCAGACCAGGAGACATCACAAAATTGTTTCATGATGTCTCCTGGTCTGACAAACACAACTGTAGCTCTGCCACCTTCCACCGGTTGTCCTAGTTACCACAGCCACAAAGTCAAAATTGGCTATATCGTAAAAATTCTAAATTTGCTTTTTGGCCATAATTTAAGGTTAGGGCCATAATATTAGCAGTCTGGTTAAGGTTGGGGTTAAGGTTTAAAATCAGATTTTAAGAAGAACATTTTTAGAAATAGCCATAATTATGATTATTTTGGCTGTGGTAACTAGTGACGACCCCTTCCACCGCAGATGCGGAAGGCCGACATCGGTGGATGTGGTGGATTGAGACGCAGCCAATGCAAAAAAAATACTGAAATCTCTAGCTTAAACAGACATATTTTGATGGCAATTTTTTATTTATTATGCTTCGAGTGGAGCATTGGGCCCTCAAGCTGAGAAATATATATGTCATTTTTTTTTATGCCCAGCTCCCGAGTCCCCTTGATGATGTGAGGCCTGAGGCAATTGCCTCTTCTGCCTAATGGTAAGTCCACCAGTGACTATGGACTCTTGAGTGTACAGTGCTATGAAAAAGTATTTGCCCCCTTTCTAATTTTCTCTACTTTTGCATATTTGTGATACTGAATGTTATCAGATCTTCAACCAAAACCTAATATTAGATAAAGGGAACATAAGTGAACAAATAACACAACAATTACATATTTATTTCATAAACAAAGGTATGCAACACCCAATTCCCCTGTGTGAAAAAGTAATTGCCCCCTTACACTCAATAACTGGTTGTGCCACCTTTAGCTGCAATGACTCCAACCAAATGCTTCCTGTAGTTGTTGATCAGTCTCTCACGTCGCTGTGGAGGAATTTTGGCCCACTCTTCCATGCAGAACTGCTTTAACTCAGTGACGTGTGGGTTTTCAATCATGAACTGCTCGTTTCAAGCCTCTCAATTGGGATTAGGTCTAGACTTTGACTAGGCCATTCCAAAACATCAAATTTGTTGCTTTTTAGCTATTTTCATGTAGACTTGATTGTGTGTTTTGGATCATCGTCACTGAGTTAAAGCAGTTCTGCATGGAAGAGTGGGCCAAAATTCCTCCACAGCGACATGAGAGACTGATCAACAACTACAGGAAGCATTTGGTTGGAGTCATTGCAGCTAAAGGTGGCACAACCAGTTATTGAGTGTAAAGGGGCAATTACTTTTTCACACAGGGGAATTGGGTGTTGCATAACTTTGTTTATGAAATAAGTGAAATAAATATGTAATTGTTGTGTTATTTGTTCACTTATGTTCCCTTGATCTAATATTAGGTTTTGGTTGAAGATCTGATACCATTCAGTATCACAAATATGCAACAGTAGAGAAAATTAGAAAGGGGGAAAAATACTTTTTCATAGCACTGTATGTAGTGTGAGTGTGCCCGGGCCTGTCCTTGTGTTTTGTTCTGTGTAGCTTTTATCCTGTAACCCCCTTTTAATACTAAGAAAAGAGAAAGGAAAGATATTAAAACAACCAGTAACAGACTGTCTGCCTCCTGCCTGTGTCTGTGGTATTGAAAGAACTTTGCTTTTTGACACATGCACGCAGGCCAAAGCATCCCGTAGCATTTTTCCGCCAGCCAGAGACACAGACAGGGAGATTAGCATGTCAAAAGTAATCCCACTCGCTTGGCCTACGAGAAGAACTATGGAGACGGGGAGAGGAAGAGGGAGGAGGAAGGGTTAAAGGGAGGAGGAGAGGGAAGAGTGAGAGGAAGAGAAGGGGGAAAGGAGGAAGTCAGGACAAGGAGTAGGAGCAACAGTTTGGAAGAGTGGCATCACAGAAACTCAAGCTGCCTGCTCCAGTTAACTATTCTCCGGTACCCATCTCATCTATTGATTCAAACCTTTCCCTTACTGTTCTCTAGCCATCCCTGCTTATAATCTGGCAGTGAATGGACTGGTGGAGGAACGTGGAGATATAGAGGTAAGGACAGGAGCTGTTCTACCCTTATGGAAAAAACACCTGAATTTCACGTGTGAAGTGTTCCAAAAACACATTTTCATGTGATCACGTGATCTTATGTGAAGTTAATGTGATAACATGTAAAGCAACATGTGATAACATGAAATTACACATGTGAAAACGTGATGACATGTGACGTGTTCCAAAAACAAGTTTTCACATTAACTTCTACGTGAAATCATGTGATTTTTCACATTTGAAATCATGTGGTTTTTCTGTAAGGGTACTAACACTATGCGGAGGCTACATTATAAGAGAAGGACTATAGTCGTGGTCTTACTTTACTTAGCTTTACCTTACTTTACTTGGCTTTACTTAGCTTTACTTTACTTAGGTTTACTTTACTTTATTTAGCTTTACTTAGCTTTACTTTTCTTTACTTTAAATGGGCACTTGTCATTGTACCTGTTTGACTTTTAAACTCGTGTTTCAGGTCAACTAGACTGTACTCTCCTTGCCTGGTAGTGGTACAGTACATCAAGGAGGGAACTGCATCATCAGTATGGAAAAAATAGTATTGTGAAGTCTCACATGCCTTTTGAACATTCCCACTCTGTGCTTCACCTTACCTTTTCTTTCTCATTGAGTCAAGTCCAAATATGAGACTTACTCATCACTTCTTAAATCAAGATGGGGATTTCTATCATTGCGACACAACGGATTTAACGTTTGGAATAGTCACTGCAATGAATGGACAAGAGAGTCATGAGAGAGAGTATCAACACAATCACTTCAGAGACTGGAGGACACCTGGATCCACAGGGATGAGAGGAGGGACACACACTGGTTTCTTCCCCGCTCAGAAGCCACGATGCTGGGCTTACCCCGCTGCCGGTTCCAGAGGTCAGCTGGAGAAGACGACGCTAGGCAGCTAAATCTGGATTAGCAGACCCGGGCGGACGGTAAGGACACAGCTTTTGTTAGTATAAGCCGGGAGCTTAGTGTGAAGGTGTTAGGTGCCACTGAATACGTTAGGTGCTGCATGTTGACAACGACAGTTAATCAGACATCAATATGTCAGCTAACACATTATGGATTAGATCTGTATCAACAATGTTTCTTTTAGCTTCAACCACGTGTTACTGGGGCTGTATGTATCAAGTGTCTCAGACTGTTACTGCTGATATACAGTATGTTCAGATCCTGACTATCCATGTAATCTTATTCATTGTGATTTAAAAGGAAAAACTGATCCTAAATCAGACGCTTGATACATGCAGCCTCTGATTTCGGACTGGTGTTGATTTTATTTAGACCTTGACAGCATGATCTTATTTAACCTCCTGTTACTTCTGATTCAGTCTCTAAATGTCAAACACATTTCAGATATTTCTTACCTGCTGGAGCATGCTCATGACAGCAGTATTCAACATGTGTCAAGTGGCAGTCATCATTATAGACTTACACAAACATCCACATATCACACATATAGTCCAGTGCATGAGCTAAAACAATGTTCCTAATGATGTATAGAATTAGTCTACCAAGTGCCATGCTTTTATCCAAAAGTGCAAAAAAAAATCACATCTCCTGGACTAATTAACATGGGTTCCTAAAAATGTAGTGTAGTTGGAGCTCTGAGATTTTTATTTAGTCACATGCACAGGGTCGCAGGTGTAGTTGCAGTTTACAGTGAAATACTTAAACTCGGAGCTCCAACAGTGCAGGTGTGAATGAAAGTAGAAACCTGCAATGTTTTGTGGGAGCTCGAGGCGCCATCTGTCGGCGCCATTTTAGCATCTTCGGCATGGACAGATAGGTAAGCTTAGCTACTGTAGTGAAACAGGTCACCTTTTCATAAAGTGTCTCAGAGTAGTGCTGACCTAGGATCAGTTTTAACCCTAGATTTCTGCAAATTGACAATGGGGACCTGATCCTAGATCAGCACTCCTACTCTGAGATGCTTTATGAATTTGGGCCCAGGTCCCATTGCCCCATTTACAGTAGAGAGCAGATGACAGCCTTGTTCGAAGATGTAAACCAGTGATGGTGCACTATGACTATCTAAGGCCAGGGTAAGGTCATACCCTAACCCTATGCTCCTACATATGCATAGAACTTTAATTTACCCTTTCATATAAGACAACAAAATCAACAGAGCAATAAATTACTTTAGTTTATTCTAGTTCATTTTTATTTTCATTAGTTCTAATTGGATAGTGAGTCCAACATGTTCATAACATGTAGACTGTTTCATACGCAGTGGCAACCCGTCATTCAGGGTAGGTGGGGAAGAGCCCCACCTGTTTTGAGCCCCACTAGTTTTTTTGGGGGGATGCCTGTTTTGCATTTTATTTTGGCATTAATACATTTCACATATCAGTTTGCAAACAATGTAAAAAATACGGAGCATAGGGGTTGGTAATGTTCTCTAGTTGCGCCGTGATTGGCTCAGTGTTCTGTTACTCATGGGGACACTACGTCACCGTCAAATCTAAGGGTAGAGCTCGAAAATTCAAGCCCCTTGGGTGCTGCCATAAAGTTACATTAGAAGTGCCCATCCAAGAATGCTCAAGGTCATTGGCCACAGATAAAATGACTTCAAATCACGTTATACAGTGGGGAAAAAAAGTATTTAGTCAGCCACCAATTGTGCAAGTTCTCCCACTTAAAAAGATGAGAGAGACCTGTAATTTTCATCATAAGGTTCACGTCAACTATGACAGACAAAATGAGAAAAAAAAATCCAGAAAATCACATTGTAGGATTTTTTATGAATTTATTTGCAAATTATGGTGGAAAATAAGTATTTGGTCAATAACAAAAGTTTCTCAATACTTTGTTATATACCCTTTGTTGGCAATGACACAGGTCAAACGTTTTCTGTAAGTCTTCACAAGGTTTTCACACACTGTTGCTGGTATTTTGGCCCATTCCTCCATGCAGATCTCCTCTAGAGCAGTGATGTTTTGGCGCTGTCGCTGGGCAACATGGACTTTCAACTCCCTCCAAAGATTTTCTATGGGGTTGAGATCTGGAGACTGGCTAGGCCACTCCAGGACCTTGAAATGCTTCTTACGAAGCCACTCTTTCGTTGCCCGGGCGGTGTGTTTAGGATCATTGTCATGCTGAAAGACCCAGCCACGTTTCATCTTCAATGCCCTTGCTGATGGAAGGAGGTTTTCACTCAAAATCTCACGATACATGGCCCCATTCATTCTTTCCTTTACACGGATCAGTCGTCCTGGTCCCTTTGCAGAAAAACAGCCCCAAAGCATGATGTTTCCACCCCCATGCTTCACAGTAGGTATGGTGTTCTTTGGATGCAACTCAGCATTCTTTGTCCTCCAAACACGACGAGTTGAGTTTTTACCAAAAAGTTATATTTTGGTTTCATCTGACCATATGACATTCTCCCAGTCCTCTTCTGGATCATCCAAATGCACTCTAGCAAACTTCAGACGGGCCTGGACATGTACTGGCTTAAGCAGGGGGACACGTCTTGCACTGCAGGATTTGAGTCCCTGGCGGCGTAGTGTGTTACTGATGGTAGGCTTTGTTACTTTGGTCCCAGCCCTCTGCAGGTCATTCACTAGGTCCCCCCGTGTGGTTCTTGTGATCATTTTGACCCCACAGGGTGAGATCTTGCGTGGAGCCCCAGATCGAGGGAGATTATCAGTGGTCTTGTATGTCTTCCATTTCCTAATAATTGCTCCCACAGTTGATTTCTTCAAACCAAGCTGCTTACCTATTGCAGATTCAGTCTTCCCAGCCTGGTGCAGGTCTACAATTTTGTTTCTGGTGTCCTTTGACAGCTCTTTGGTCTTGGCCATAGTGGAGTTTGGAGTGTGACTGTTTGAGGTTGTGGACAGGTGTCTTTTATACTGATAACAAGTTCAAACAGGTGCCATTAATACAGGTAATGAGTGGAGGACAGAGGAGCCTCTTAAAGAAGAAGTTACAGGTCTGTGAGAGCCAGAAATCTTGCTTGTTTGTAGGTGACCAAATACTTATTTTCCACCATAAATTATAAATAAATTAATAAAAAATCCTACAATGTGATTTTCTGGATTTTTTTTTCTCTCAATTTGTCTGTCATAGTTGACGTGTACCTATGATGAAAATTACAGGCCTCTCTCATCTTTTTAAGTGGGAGAACTTGCACAATTGGTGGCTGACTAAATACTTTTTTTCCCCACTGTATCTACAGCAGCTTTGATTGGACTGATCATGTCAACATCATTATTTCAGCAAGCTAGCAGTCATCATCATGAATCAAGTCGACAATCTACTGGCAAATCCTTTTTAATCCTTGTCATATGAAGAGAAATAATGAAGAGAAATTATTGATAAAACGTATCGGTGCTCATCGGCCATTGGACATAAACATTACACAACAAGTTGGAAATCGCAAATTCAACAATGAGTGGTTTGGAAGGAATCAGTGGCTAACTGCAAGCATTACAAAGCAATCACTAGCCTGCTATTCAGTGGAGTGGGTGTGTGGTCCCAAGTCTGGGTTTAAGGGTCTCTTTTCCTAGCTGAAAAGGATAAACATTCAACGTTGGCCATGGTGTCAATCCAGCATGACCTCTGCCACGCTCAAAACAACTGGAAACTCAGAACTGGGAAATCTGATTTCAGTGAGTTCAAGACAACTGGGAACTCTGAAAAAAAACTAGCTCCAACTGGGAAAATACGTTTTGAACGGTCATCCAACTCGGAATTGCAGGTCGGGAACTCGGGCCTCTTTCTAGAGCACCGACCTGAAGATCACTGATGTTCCGAGTTCCCAGTTGTCTTGAAAGCACCATAAATCCAGAGAATGCCAGACTTTGATGACAAAGTTTGATGACAAAATTTTCCCACGAAGGACCGCCGCGCCACCTTCCTGTTCAAGTGAGCACAGCACAACAAGGTGAGTCCAAAAATGTCTTGTATGCTGCTGCATAAATTATGTAATATGCCAGGGAGATATGTATACTGTAGCTAAGAAAGTAATACTAAGTGTATGTTGTGTAGTAAGCTGTTAGTAGCCCATGTGCCTCGCCGTAATTATTTGGTCCCGTTTGCCCTCCTCATTTCGCCTACTGTTCTGACTTGGTGGTGCACATGTAGCCTATAGCCTGTTGTAGAGAAATGTAATCATCAAATATTGTAAGAGCTTTCATTGTCTGCTTATATGCCCCTTTATTTATCCTACGGTTCTGACTTGGTGTACAGGGAGAATACTGTAAGAACGGCCCATGTTCTGAATTCTGTCGCTGTACATTTCAAAAGTGCTGAACAAATAGTTATATTGACTACGTCTGTCCCAGCTCGCTCATTAATGTTTTAATTGAAATTACAGATTGCCTCTTATCCGCTCATCGTCCCCTTATGCCATAGTTTGTACATTTCAATTGTCAGTAGAAACCACATTTGTTTAAGAAAGTCAGCCATATCACCTATGTTTTTTTAAAAGGCAGTATCGGTAAAGTTCTCTGTCATCTCTGCTTCTTTTGCGGAGAAAATACGTTTAGGGACTAGGAGAAAATACAACAACTCAACAACAACAAAAATGGGAAAGATTTTCTGTGCAAAATGTCCAAATGAAATCAGTTTGACCGGTTGTAAAGAAATAGAAAGCTGTGAAAACATGTT
The DNA here is from genome assembly GCF_964263955.1 of Coregonus lavaretus. NCBI lineage: Eukaryota > Metazoa > Chordata > Actinopteri > Salmoniformes > Salmonidae > Coregonus > Coregonus lavaretus. The sequence continues at coordinate 270,687 of NC_140006.1, read as the reverse complement.
TCTGATAAGATTGGCTTGGATGCATATTGTATGTGGTTGAAATACTATCAGCTTATATGATACTGATAAAGATAGCACCTCTACAGAGGGTATCTAACCGCGCATTCACATTCTCTCAAGATACTGAAATAAATAAATCATATTTCTCCACTCCTGTTTCCGATTAAAATGTTTGCCTACATTTGGTGTAGGGGCCTATCGTTCTACTGCAAGAAAAGTTTTTTTTTTCTGCAGGACTTAATATTAAGGCTATGTGAAAAATTTCAGATTTCAGTTTCCATCTAAACAGTAGGATACAGTTCCCTTGACGTGCCATCGACCTATTTGAAGTCCCTGTCTTGTGACTATCGAATTTGTATAGCGCCTCACAATCATCACACATAACATAGCACTGCTATCATCCTCTTTTACCACTTCACCAAATTTTTCCCAAACATTGCTTTTCTGGTCCTCCCGTCTCTTTATTTCACAGCTTTTCTCTTATTGAATTAAACTCTGACATTGTCCTTTTTGCCTCTGTGGATGGACTTTTTCTGCCCGTTCCCAAAAGCATTTGGCAATTGGCTTGTATGCTATTTGTCACGTGTACAGTGGTTAGTTGGTACGTGTATAGTGAGGCCCTAAAGTTTAGGCTTATGCACTAATGCCAGATAGACTAAAATAATGAAATCATTTTTATTGGTCAACCCGCTCAACACTAACACATACTTAATTTCCCCCACCTTAAGAGCAGAGGAGATTGGATTTCCCTCAACAATATGCTCCCACACTAGCTATACATACAGTATATCCATACGTCATCCCTATGTCATATGTTAACATACGTATCCCCATATCATGTCAACATACGTTTCCCACATGTCATATGTCAACCTAACTCATCCCATATGCCATATGTCACCCTTGATAGCAGCAGTCCCAGCTGTGGCCTGAAGGACTACATGCATCACTGCCTGGCCCTCAGCCAGGTCACTCATGATACAAGTCAGTATTCGACGTCCATCCATGTCTGAGGATGTCGGGAGATTAAATGGAAACCGGCCACTAGGGGCAACAGTGAGCGCTGTTACCTTCAAGAAGGTTTCAGTTTTACTATGGCATTGTGGATGGAGATGGTGGATGGGTGTAAGCATCTGATTCAAAAGGTTCTACATTCAAATCCAGTGATAGAAAGTTGTTTTTGATATTTTTGTTTTAAGATTATCCCAAACCTTAACTCTTACCTTAACCATTCTGAGTTAATGCCTAACCTTAAGAATTTGGAGTTAATGCCTGAACTTAACCCTAACCTTAACAATTCAGTGTTAATGCCTAAACTTAACCTTAAACACATTGAAATTTGACGTTTGGAACAACTTCGAAATTGTAGAGCTGGTAGTAGCCCTACTTGGCCCAGCAGGTCAACACTGTTTAACCTGAGAGAGGTGATACCTGCCTGGGATTACCTCTCTCTATTCAGGTGTAGAGCAGCCTCCCAACCCACATGGTTGAGAAACACTGCTAGTGTAGCCTGGGTACCAGTCTGTTTGTGCCATGATATCACAAAACAGATCTAAAACCAGGTTACTGCCAGTGCTGGGCTGGAACAAAACGAGAGGTGACATGTACATGGGATTCTCTCATTTTCTCTCTGCACAGAGCTTCCCTCACAACTCTTTTAGAGCTAGCCCTGGTACCAGTCTGTTTGTGCCATCATGCCATCATGTTTGGCATGGCAAGGCGTTGACATGGTAGCTCAAACAGACCTGGGACCAGGCTACATTAGAGCTGGGCTGGAACAAAAGCCTGACCAGGATTAAAGACCACAGGTCTAGAGGCTTACTGTGCCCTGTGGCTTCTTAACCCTGAGACAGAGGTGGCTTTGCTTGGCATTGACACTGAATATACTACTTAATTTTTTTGATTACTTCACTGATCACTTAACAAGGAAGTGCTACACTCCAAAAAGGAAGTAAAAACAGGTGCTCTTTCATTCCCACCATTTGATGCTGATAATTAGCGGTTTCTTTTTACAGCCATTTGGAGATGTACAGTATATACAGCGTAGTAAAATGACCAATGAAGTAAAACAAAGTGAAACTGAGCTAAATTCAGTCTGGATGCTACAGTAGGCAAGAGGTGTGTAGGCCTACACCCTCAGCCTGTCCATCCCACCCCACACAGCTAGCCCTTAACCTACCAATCCCAGGTGTTAACCCACGTGAGCGTAGATAAACCAGGAGGCATTAGCGGGTAATCCAGACCTGATCTTTGGAGTATGTCCCCGTTTCCTTCAGAATCTACAGAACAGCTACTGTCTATCTCTAGCCCTTACCTTACCTCATGCCTTCTGATGCTCAACATACAGGGAAAACAGGGACAGGGAAGACAGGGCTTTTCACTGCAACACGGAAGTAAAAACAGTAGGTAGTCTTTGTATTTCATATTAATAGTTGTCAATAGGTTGATATGTTCTCTTTTTAGTCAGTACATTTGGAAATTTACAGAGTAGTGTGTGTGTGTGTGTTTGTGTGTAAAGGATCATGGTTAGCAGTAGCAGACACTCAACAGTACATAGTACTTGGGCCTCTCTCTCTCTCACTGTTAGACCAGTAGCATTACTGAACTATCTATCAAGGAACTACCATAGGCTATGTTTATTTATACAATGGGTGGGTCTAATCCTGAATGCTGATTTGTTTAAAACCGCATTCCAGCCAGTGTCTATTACACAAGTTACCACAGGCTAAATCTATGACATTAAAATGCCTATTTACTTCAATCTGTGCGCAATCCACTGTCTCATCAGCCCAGCCAGGCAATTTTTTTATTTGATCTCCACTATAAAAGCATCTAGACATCTCACATTTCTTTTAGACTAACATTTAGTTTTCAACAGCGGAGATTTGTATAAACCTTGCTGTCTATCTCTCTGACATTTGCAACATTGTTTCAATATTCAAATTCGATCTCGAGCTGTTCAATAGTAATCAACGTGTTGGGATTCGGGACGAGACAGACAGGCAGGCAGCTTTACTCAGCCAGTCTAAATCATGAATCAGCTGGCATCATTTTTAAGGATATATACAAAGAAATGTCAATTGAAAAAAAGGTAAAACGAAACAAAGTGCAGCTAGTTTGCAGTCTTTCCAGCTTAAATTTGAAGTGATTGTGTTAGCTGTGTTGTTGACTAGCTCCTCTAAACAACAGTGTCCTGACGAGAGAGCACATTTTCTATGCCAGGCGAAATCGTGCCTCATTAGCTCATTGTTATGGATGTATCCAAATAAATATCACCAGAAAACAGCTTAAACAAATGCAAATGCAGCTACTATTGTTATTCTGACTGCACTGTTCAACGTGACTGTATGTTAGCCGTAGTTGGCTAGCTAGCAAGCAAGGGATAAGAACATTGCCAGCCAGTATGGCAATGGAACATTTAGAGCGAACGGCTGGGTCGCGTACATACAGTACCAGTCAAATGTTTGGACACACCTACTCATAAAAGGGTTTTTCTTTATTTTTACTATTTTCTACATTGTAGAATAATAGTGAAGACATCAAAACTATGAAATAACACATATGGTATCATGTAGTCACCAAAAAAGTGAGAACCAGTTTCATTTTAGCACTTTATGGTTTTTGCGACTGCACTTGAAGAAACTTTCAAAGTTCCGTATTTACTTCATGTCTTAAAGTAATGTTGTTTCTCTTTGCTTATTTGAGCTGTTCTTTCCATAATATTGACTTGGTCTTTTACTAAATAGGCTATCTTCTGTATACCCCCGTACCTTGTCACAACACAACTGATTGGCTCAAACGCATTACGAAGGAAAGAAATTCCACAAATGAACACAAAGGCACATCTGTTAATTGGAATGCATTCCAGGTGACTACCTCATGAAGCTCTTTTTTTGCTGAGTTTATGTCAATCATTATTTGAATATGTTGGTAACCCATTGTATAAAAGCGATAATGCCCTCGAAGACGGTGTTTGGAGGATATATTGGCACGGTAATAGCAACTTAATAAAATTACAACTTTAGTTGGATGATTGGTGGCCCAATTATCTTCTTTGATCATTCAATAAGAATGGCACTTCTATCATTCATACACACAGCAGCCTTTGAAACACTCGGTTTGTTATTTCTGACTAAAACATAACCAATATTCGTTAAATATAAATACAGAACTTGTTTTTGCGTGGACTCCGCGACTCAGTTAACTTTTAACAGCTAGGACCGCTATTTCTTGTCCCAGAATCCCGCTTAACAGACAGGTTGAAGCCTGCTTGACAGAGCCACTAAGCTGCTAGCCATCAAGCTAACAAAGTTAGTCCCAGATGAGTTTTGCAATGGAGCCCTCTTTGTCTGGAGAAATAAATTAACGGTTCCAGCGCTGCAGGAGCTGTATCTACTACGCTTTGTTTCGGGACAAACCGGATCACTCAGAGTTCCGATGCGGCAATTGTTTGCTTGCCGAAGATTATAGGCTTGATGTGGCTTCCTTGATCACGCAGGTTGCCAGCCTACGTAAGAAACTGGGGAAAATGCAGAGTGGAATGTACCTGTGTCTGCGGCTGCAGTGCCTACTCCTACAATTTCGAAGTCGACGTCGGCAACCTTCCGTCCCTGCTCTGGATCAACCGGTGCTTCTCCATCTGTCGGAGGCTACACCAGGCGCCTGGAGCAACGGGCTCAAGTTATCCTGCCTCTCGCCTGTCCATAAAGGGTTCTCCGAATTCTGTGAAGAGTGGGAGTGGGCGGATTTCCTCGTCCTTCTCGCCAGCCGTGATTTTGGCCACCTCCGTGGTAAGAAATGTGACCGTTCCTGGTGCAAAAACAATGTCCTATCCCGGAGCTCGAGTAAATTACATTGCTAAGCTGCTCCCGAATGTACTACGTCAGGACATGGAAATCGATTCTATCGTAGTCCATGTGGTTTTTAATGACATTATGAAGGGCAGCTCTGAACAGTTGAAACTGGATTTTAAAGAGCTGATTGACTCTCTGCTAGACACAAATAAAAGACCCCATCATATCTGGCCCAGTGCCCTCTCTGAATCGTGGCGTTGAACACTTTAGCAGGATTCTTTCTCTTCACAACTCTTCACGACTTACCAATGACCCAAGCCCAGCTCAGTTAATCCCTACCATTGTGACGCTGAGTTGTCATAATGCTTCAGCAAATGTACATTATACCAGGGGCATTGGTAGACACAATGTAAGTAACCTAATTTATGTCCCTCTAACTTCCCTCAATGCCTCTGCTGATCCTACAGCTATTGTATGCAGTAATCATGTGTCTATGAACCAGATTTATACTGTTAGCACTGAGGCGGTGTGCCCAAGTAGGAAGTCCACTGTGTATAGCTCACCCTGCACTAACATAAATAACATGAGCATATCTACTTCTGCTAAGCTTCCCAGTAAAGCAATGAAAACAAGTAAGCATCCCAGAAGAAAAGTGTTAAAAATATCCCACGTTAACTTATGTAGCTTAAGAAACAAGGTTCATTAAATTAATAATTTGCTAGTAACAGATGACATTCATATTCTATCTCTGAAACTCACTTAGATAATACCTTGGTGATACAGTGGTAGCAATACAACGGTATAACATTTACAGAAAATACAGAAATGCCAATGGTGGAGGTGTTGCTGTTTATATTCAGAACCACATTCCTGTAAAGCTTAGAGAGGATATCATGTTAAATAGTGTTGAAGTAATATGGCTACAGGTTCATCTGCCTCACCTAAAGTCCATTATTGTGGGAAGCTGCTATAGACCACCAAGTGCTAACAGTCAGTATCTGGATAACATGTGTGAAATGCTTGATAATGTATGTGATATCAATAGAGAGGTATACTTTCTGAGTGATTTAAATATTGACTGGCTTTTATTAAGCTGCCCACTCAAGAAAAAGCTTCAAACTGTAACCAGTGCCTGCAACCTGGTTCAGGTTATCAGTCAACCTACCAGGGTAGTTACAAACAGCACAGCAATGAAATCATCAACATATATTGATCACATCTTTACTAATGATGCAGAAATTTGCTTGAAAGCAGTATCCAGATCCATCGGATGTAGTGATCACAATATAGTAGCCATATCTAGGAAAAACAAAGTTCCAAAGGCAGGGCCTACTATAGTGTATTAGAGAGTCATACAATACGTTTTGTAGTGATTCCTATGTTGTTGATGTAAATAATATGTGTTGGTCCATGGTGTGTAATGAGGAGCAAACAGACGCTGCCCTTGACACATTTATGAAATTGCTTATTCTAGTTACTAATAAGCATGCACCCATTAAGAAAATGACTGTAAAAACTGTTAAATCCCTGTGGATTGATAAGGAATTGAAAAATTGTATGGTTGAGAGGGATGAGGCAAAAGGAATGGCAAATAAGTCTGGCTGCACAACCGATTGGGAAACATGTTGCAAACTGAATAAAAAGAAGAAGAAACTACACTATGAAACAAAGATAAATGACATAAAGCTTTAGAGCACCTTAAATGACATTTTGGGAATAAGGGCAAACTCAGCTCCATCATTCATTGAATCAGATGGATCATTCATCACAAAACCGACTGATATTGCCAACTACTTTAATGATTTTTTGATTGGCAAGATTTGCAAATTTAGGCATCATATGCCAGCAACAAACGCTGACACTACACATCCAAGTATATCTGACCAGATTATGAAAGATAAGCATTGTAATTTTGAATTCCGTAAAGTGAGTGTGGAAGAGGTGAATTTTTGTTGTTGTCTATCAACAATGACAAGCCACCAGGGTCTGACAACTTGGATGGAAAATTACTGAGTATAATAGCGGACGATATTGCCACTCCTATTTGCCATATTTTCAATATAAGCCTACTAGAAAGTGTGTGTGCCCCCAGGCCTGGAGGGAAACAAAAGTCATTCCGCTACCTAAGAATAGTAAAGCCCCCTTTACTGGCTCAAATAGCCGACCAATCAGCCTGTTACCAACCCTTAGTAAACATTTTGAAAAAAATGTGTTTGACCAGATACAATGCTATTTTACAGTAAACAAATTGACAATCAGCACGCTTCTAGGGAAGGACATTCAACAAGCACAGCACTTACACAAATGACTGATGATTGGCTGAGAGAAATTGATGATAAAAAGATTGTGGGGGCTGTTTTGTTAGACTTCAGTGCGGCTTTGACATTATCGATCATAGTCTGCTGCTGGAAAGCGTATGTGTTATGGCTTTACACCCCCTGCTATATTGTGGATACAGAGTTACCTGTCTAACAGAACACAAAGGGTGTTCTTTAATGGAAACCACGCCAACATAATCCAGGTAGAATCAGGAATTCCCCAGGGCAACTGTCTAGGCCCCTTACTTTTTTCAATCTTTACTAACGACATGCCACTGACTTTGAGTAAAGCCAGTGTGTCTATGTATGCAGATGACTCAACACTATACACGTCAGCTACTACAGTGACTGAAATGACTGCAACACTTAACAAAGAGCTGCAGTTAGTTTCAGAGTGGGTGGCTAAGAATAAGTTAGTCCTAAATATTTCTAAAACTAAAAGCATTTTATTTGGGACAAATCATTCACTAAAACCTAAACCTCAACTAAATATTATAATAAATAATGTGGAAATTGAGCAAGTTGAGGTGAGTAAACTGCTTGGAGTAACCCTGGATTGTAAACTGTCATGGTCAAAACATGTTGATACAACAGTAGCTAAGATGGGGAGAAGTCTGTCCACAATAAAGCACTGCTCTACCTTCTTAACAGCACAATCAACAAGGCAGGTCCTACAGGCCCTAGTTTTGTCACACCTGGACTACTGTTCAGTCGTGTGGTCAGGTGCCACAAAAAGGGACTTAGGAAAATTGCAATTGGCTCAGAACAGGACAGCACGGCTGGCCCTTGGATGTACACAGTGAGCTACCATTAATAATATGCATGTCAACCTCTTCTGTCTCAAAGTGGAGGAGAGATTGAATTCATCACTACTTGTATTTATGAGAGGTATTGACATGTTGAATGCACCAAGCTGTCTGTTTGAACTACTGGCTCACAGCTCGGACACCCATGCATACCCCACAAGACATGCCACAAGAGGTCTCTTCACAGTCCCCAAGTCCAGAACAAACTATGGAAGGCACACAATAGTACATATAGCCATGACTACATGGAACTCTATTCCACATCAAGTAACTGATTCAAGCAGTAAAATTTGATTTAAAAAAAAACAGATACAAATACACATTATGGAACAGCGGGGACTGTGAAGCAACACAAACATAGTCACACACACATGCATAGACACACACGATAACATACGCACTATACGCACACATACACATGGATTTTGTATTTTAGATATGTGGCAGTGGTGGAGTAGCGGCCTGAGGGCACACGGTGTGTTGTGAAATCTGTGAATGCATTGTAATGTTTTTAAAATTGTATAACTGCCTTAATTTTGCTGGACCCCAGGAATAGTAGCCGCTGCCTTGGCAGCAGCTAATGGGGATCCATAATAAATACAAATACAAATACTATTCACAATAATCAGATTATTGAGTGCATGCTCAGTGCCGGCCATATTCCTCTTGGTCAGTCACCGGGATCGGCTCGTAACACCAGCCACACTACACGATAAAGGCAAAAAAATAAACGTAACACTGCAAGAACTTTGTCGGAGCCTACCACGTAGTGGTACTTAATCAGCAGACCTAGACCCTGTCACCCTGAAGAGCCAAGATGTCCGACAATCGTTTACCCACACGACTTGAACATGTTTACCCACACGACCTGATGAGTAAGATGCTAATTGTTTTATTCTAGATGATTCTGACTGAGACTGGAGCATTCAGGTCCTATAGGGTAAATATGATGCATCCCAATTGGCACCGTATTCCCTATATAGTGCACTCCCTGGTCAAAAGTAGTGCACTATAAAGGGAATAGGGTGCCATTTGGGATGCACCCTACGACTCCATTCCTGTGTAATTACATAATGAATATTACTTATTGATAGCATATGAAAACAATGATATCACTGTTCACTAAATTTATTATAACTGGCTCCGTCTGTTCGGAATTAGAATGTGTTTATCATATTCAGAGAGCAAGCAAACAGAGACAACTAAACTCTTGGGTGACACACATTGGTGCCGCTTCAAAACCCAAAGCAAAAGGGTTTCCATCATTTTAAGCTATTAAATAATGTAATTGTACTGCAATAATGATACTTCTCTAATACTACTTATCTGAAGCAGGCGGTTGACCTGCTTCTGTTTTGTGGGTGGCACTGTGTGCTGTTTTCGAAGGACGGGTTCCTGGCCTCTCGGGGGGCCTAGGGATCTGTGGGGACGGGGGTGGTATGCCGATCACTGGGATGACAACCCAACTTGGGATGGGGAGGGGCTTTAGCGGGGGGAATAGTGGAGAACAATTGGAGGGTTACTTAGTAGCAATGCAAATATCATGGTACAGTTGTATGGACACTCAATCACTATGGTATTTTTTATTGGTAAATTTACAAACATATATTATGATAAATAGATTTGAAACTTGTATCTCATTATGGTAAGTGGTGAAATAAGTATAGGCAGTTATAATTGTATAACAAAAGAAGAACAATATTTACATGGCTCAAAGAGAAGGAATATAATATCTATTGTTTACAGGAAACTCATTCAACAATTCTAGATGAAGTTGTGTGGGAAAAGGGGGGGGGGGGGGGGATATACTTCTCCCATGGGCAAAGAAACTCAAAAGGGGTGATGATATTAATTAACAGTAATTTCGTTCCGAATGTGCAAATTGTCCAAACAGGTCCGCAAGGTAGATGGATGATTTTAAATATGTTATTGGACCATAAACAGATATGGCTCATTAACCTTTATGGACCAAATAATGATGATGCACACTTATTTGACAATATACATAATACATTTTAAACCCTGCACGCAATACAAGACTATATTATTATGGTGGGAGATTATAATATTGTTTTAAATAGCTCTTAAGGAAATCATGAATGCCATGGATACATTAGAACTAGTAGATATATTGAGGCTTAAATATCCTGACCTAGTGAGATATACATGGCGGAGACTAAATCAAGCTAGTTGTCTTGACTTCTTTCTTATGTCATTCTCGTTGGCACCAAAAGTTTAAAAAGTGTTGATAGGGGACAGAATGTGGGCGGACCATTATATAATTGGCATATACATTACTCTTACTGAATTTCCACGAGGGCGAGGATTTGTAAATTTAATCAAAGCCTATTGGATGATAACTTGTTTTTAACTAGGACAGAGGAATTTATTTTTTCAACATAGCATAGGTACAGCAAATCCCCTTATTGTATGGTACACTTTTAAATGTGCCTTTAGAGGCCATGCAATTCAGTACTCATCTCGAAAACAAAATTTAGGTCAAAAGAGTCCATACTAACAAAGGAAATATAAGGTCTAACAGACCAGATAGATATCAATAAAAACTGTAACATAGAGGCTCAGAATAAATTAGAGAAAAAACTAAAAGAAATTGAGAAACTTATTCAAGAAAGATCAAATGTAATATATTATAAAAATAAAGCAAACTGGATGGAATATTGGGAAAAATGCACCAAATTATTTTTTAATCTTCAACATAGAAATGCTACCAAAAATAATTGACTGAAACTGGTTACAAATGATGGAGTCACCCGTGATTCACCAAATTATATTTTGAAGGAGGAAGCAAAGTACTTTAAGAATATGTTTTCATTTCTGCAATAATAACAAGGTCCCCCTGTAGCTCAGTTGGTAGAGCATGGCGCTTGCAACGCCAGGGTTGTGGTTTTGTTTCCCACGGGGGGCCAGTATGAAATGTATGCACTCACTAACTGTAAGTCGCTCTGGATAAGAGCGTCTGCTAAATGACTAAAATGTAAAATGTAAATTTCAGTCGCCTCCATCTCCTCTAACTGAAGCTAATTGTAGGGATTTTCTTTTCTATTGATAATGTAAAATTAACAGCCATACAGAAAGACTCATGTGAAGGTGAAATTACAGAGGAGGAACTTCTGGATGCAATTAAATACTTTAAGTCCGGGAAAACTCCAGGGTTGGATGGTATACCAAACCTTTTTTGTTATTCTCAGAGGACCATTATTAGCATGTTTTAACCATTATCAGACACTCAAGAAGAAGGTCTGATTTAATTATTACTGAAACAGGATACAAGTGGGAAATATAAAGATCCAGTCCATTTAAAAAATTGGAGGCCACTTACACTTCAGTGTTGTGATGCAAAAATTCTAGCAAAATGTATAGAGCATAGACTTAAAAGAGGAATTGTCAGACATTGTTCATTCTAATCTGACAGGTTTTTTATATGGACGATACATTGGAGATAATGTAAGGCAAGTACTGGAAACAATAGAACACTATAAAACATCTGGGAAACCAGGCCTACTGTTCATAGCAGACTTTGAAAAGGCATTTGATAAAGTACGACTGGAGTTTATATATAAAGCCCTGGAGCATTTCAATTTTGGAGAATCTCTTATAAAATTGGTTAAAATCATGTATAGTAACCCTAGGTGTAAAATAGTAAATAATGGCTATTTCTCCGAAATGTTTAAACTGTCAAGAGGAGTAAAACAAGGTTGTCCACTATCAATATATCTATTTATTATGGCCATCGAAATATTAGCTATTAAAATCAGATCCAACAATAATATCAAGGGATTAGAACTCCAGGGCTTAAAAACAAAGGTGTCATTGTACACTGATGATTCATGTTTCCTTTTAAATCCAAAACTTGAATCCCTCCACAGCCTCATAGAGGATCTAGATACATTTTCTAAACTCTCTGGATTACAACCAAATTATAATAAATGTACTATATCATGTATTGGATCACTACAAAAATAAAAAAAATTACATTACAATGTAGTTTACCAATAAAATGGTCTGATGGTGATGTGGATATACTCGGAATACATATCACAAATTAAATAAATGATCTCACTCCAAAACATTTAAAAAGAAATGTAGCAAAAATAGATACGATCTTGCTACCATGAAAGGTAAATACATGTCTATTTGTGGAAAAATCACCCTGATTAACTCTTTGGTATTATCCCAGTTTACCTATTTGCTTAAGGACTTTCCTACGTCTACAGAAAGTTTTTTAAATTATATGAGAAAAAAATATTCCATTTTATTTGAAACGGCAAGCCAGACAAAATTAAACGGGCCTATTTATATAATGAATATGAATTCGGAGGACAGAAATTATTAAATATTAAAGCATTAGACCTATCACTAAAAGCTTCAGTCATACAAATGTTATACTTAAATCCGAACTGGTTCTCTAGCAAATTAGTAAGATTGTCTCACCCCATGTTCAAGAATGGCCTTTTTCCCTTTATTCAGATTACAACCTCTCACTTTCAGTTATTTGAAAAGGAAATCATCTCCCAAATATCACTATTTTTAAAACAAGGCATAGAAATGTGGTTTTAATTTAAATTTAATCCTCCAAAAACGACAGAACAAATAATGCAGCAAATATTGTGGTTAAACTCAAATATACTAACTGATAAAAAAACATATTTTTTGGAAAAATGCTTTAATAAAGGTATAATCTTTGTAAATGATATCATAGGTAGGACTGGTGGAGTTATGTCGCACATGCAGCTAAAAAAACCATCTGGAAATGTCTGTTCTACCCAAAATTACAACCAAATAATTGCAGCATTACCGCAAAAATGGAAGAGGAAAGTGGAAGTGGGAAAAGTAAGGAACTTACTGTCGGCCCTGCATTAAAGAACATAATTGGTTAAATAGAATTGTGATAAATAAAAAAGTATACCAGTTTCATTTAAGGACCAAAGGATTGACAGCTGTCCCATATAGATAGCAAAATAGTTGGGAAGAGATTTGTGATGTACCAATTCCATGGCATAGTGTTCATGAACTGATATGCAAAACGACACCGGATTCAAAACGTAACATTTTTCAATTTAAATTATTATACAAAATTCTTGCTACCAATATAATGTTATTTATATGGGGGATAGAATCTTCCCAGCTCTGCAGATTTTGCTGTGAAGAGACAGAATCATTAGATCATTTGTTTTGGTACTGTCCATTTGTATCTTGTTTTTGGTCACAGGTCCAGGAATGGCTGAAGGATTGCAATATTTACCTGGAGCTAACCCTGCAGATAGCACTACTGGGTGATCTGAAAAGTCATAGTCAATCGATCAATAATATAATAATACTTTTAGCAAAAATGTTTATTTACAATCTGTAGAAACAATGAGAATAGAAAGTTTCAGAACTTTTGTGAAACATCACAGTATAGTTGAAAAATATTTGGCAAATAGAAATCCAATATGGATGGTGTTAAGAGATAGATGGGAGGTGTTTAATGGAACTGAAGGATGGGACTAATAACAACTAACAACAACTAATAACAACAAGATAACTAATGTAAAGAATACTGTGTCCATAATAAGTATATAGGTTATAGGTTGAGAGCTTTTGTGAAAGAGCAGAGTTAGAAAGATATGGCATACAGAAGCAAACCGGATGGACATCATGAAAATGATTGGAGAGGTTGAGGGTAGAGGAAATTCAGGAGTAAAAACAAACAAAATATAATTATTGTAAAATTGACTGTGTCCATAAAATGTATATAGTATGTATAAGCTGGAAGTAGAGGCCTAAGCGTTGTTGTTCACTAGTTTACTCCAATTAGGGAAGGGGTGGTGGGGTTGGAAAGTACTAAAGGGAAATATTTTTATAAAAAGGATATTTGTATATATATGTGTGTATTTATATGTATGTATGTGTATATGTATGTGTATGTATGTATGTGTATATATATATATATATTTGCATGCAAAAAATCCATATGGGGGATTTGAAGTGATGCAGACAATTACATTGATAGAAGTTACAATCTATCTGCAATATTAAAGCTGATCTACCCCCCCCCCCTCAAAAATATATATATATATTTAAAAAAAAATACTTATCTTTATCCAATTAGCCTTGACCCTGTGTGAGGCCACAATGCCTGTTCAATTACATCTCCGCTATATATTATTATATGTGAGCCTTTAGAGCTTCCACCTATGGAGTGTGTCGGTTGAGTTGGACTTTACTTTAGCACAATTATCAAACTGCTGTCTTCTTCCATCCAACGCAACGCGCACACATACATCAGTCCTGACTTACGTTTCGTCCTCAGAGTGCAGTTATCTTATCCAGTCTGGCGAACCACTATAGAGAGACCTGGTCTGGATTTGCTCATAGTTACTGCCAGTTTACCGTTTCCTGGTCTGGCCTGGGGAAATGTTTAGCTTTTTGCTGTCAAGATAAAAAAACAATACTAACTAACAAATTATAATTATAATTATAATAATTATAATTATAAATAATTTTATAATTTAATTTTTTTATTTAGCAGACGCTCTTATCCAGAGCGACTTACAGGAGCAATTAGGGTTAAGTGCCTTGCTCAAGGGCACATCGACAGATTTTTCACCTAGTCGGCTCGGGGATTAGAACCAGCGACCTTTCGGTTACTGGCACAACGCTCTTACCCACTAAGCTACCTGCCGCCCGTAATTATGAGCTTGTATTGTACTATCCCTGTCTTGAGAGAGGTGGTAATTATTTTAAATTACAGCACCTACCGTAGCACTACAGTTCCTAACACTAAAGGAAGTAGAGGCTTGCATCTACTACAAGACCATGGTGCTTGCCTACGGAGCTGTGAGGGGAACGGGACCTCCTTACCTTCAGGCTCTGATCAGACCCTACACCCAAACGAGGGCACTACGTTCATCCACCTCTGGCCTGCTAGCCCCCCTACCTCTACAGAAGCACAGTTCCCGCTCAGCCCAGTCAAAGCTATTCGCTGCTCTGGCACCCCAATGGTGGAACAAGCTCCCCCACAACACCAGGACAGCGGAGTCACTGACCACCTTCCGGAGACACTTGAAACCCTACCTCTTTAAAGAATACCTGGAATAGTATAAAAGTAATCCTTCTCCCAAAAATAATAATAATAATAATAATAATAGTGGTTGTCCCACTGGCTATCATAAGTTGAATGCACCAATTTGTAAGTCGCTCTGGATGTAAATGTAAATGTAAGTATAGGAGGGAGGAAGGAGGAGAGGGGTAACAGCTTGCTCATGTACAGTATACATAAACACATGTTCACTGAGGGACCTAGAGGCTATGTCCCAAATGGCAGCCTGTTCCCTACATGGTGCACTACTTTTGACCAGGGCCCATAAGAGCTTTGGTCAAAAGTAGTGGAATATACAGTATAGGGAATAGCGTGTCATTTGGGATGCACAACTGGATGTCTTGACATTGCAGCAGAACACCGTAGATGTGGCTTACAGAATCCTGTTGGAGAATAAATTATTTTCCATCTCTCTCTGGAAGCTCATGACTTATAACACACACCACATTCTTACATGACAACAAGTAATGTAGGATTATTTTGCAGATTGCAGACGGAACGCAAACTAACAGCTATTTTAATAGAGGCTGACACCAGTTACATTAAGCTGTCTGTTATTACAATGACTGTTGAGTTGAAGAATGAATCTCAGCTAGGTGAAAAGAGATGTACACTATAGATGAAGAAATAGAACAACAGTTAAGTCATTGTTCAGTCTAAAAAAACAAGGGATATTTTTCCATTTTAGACTAACAACAGTCTTCACACACTGTAGTGTAGCCAAACCTTGTAATAGCTCATGGGTCGTTCCAAGAAATGAGCGCCTTTTGCGTCCCTTTGATATTTTAAGTAGAAATTGTGCACCAATATTGAATTTTAAAAGCCTGCTATATTAAATGAAGTGCCCTTTAATATAGACCATATGGAGAATTCAATACATCTAAGTTCAGAATGTCCCTCTTCGTGGAAGATTTTAACCCACTTAATCCCAAAATGTATTCAAGTTTTCACCATCATTGTAAAGCCCTAGTTATTTTGTTGCTATGACAAAGTCATTTCTGAAGATATTATTTATTTCATGTGATCAGTGATTCATTTAAATCTATCCCTCATTTTAAGGTCAACCCTGTTACGTGAACTCAACTCTCGTTTTAATGTGGTGAAACTATTCCTTTTAAAATATTTTTTTCAAAAGAAACATTGAACATATGTAAAACCACAGTTTAAAAGCCGGTGAGCTGGTTATACTCTTTTTGGCCGTGTTCTAGTGTTTTGTGGTGGAAAAGTGAGCGGGTCGAACATAACATGTCAACCCAGTTACACATACACTACCAGTCAAGAGTTTGTACTGTAGATAGACAGGCTAGAAATGTTTTGTTGTTGTTGTGAAGCTTACTTTCAATTGCTCCTCCCTATTGCACACACCAAACTTCCATTCACCCTGTCACAAGGGGATTTATGTCTGTTTTAAGATGAAATCGTCAACCCTGTTACTTTATTTGGCACTTAATAGTCACTTACTATAAAAATTTATAATATTTAACCTCGAGATGGGACAACTTATTTTTTATGAAGTTCAACATGTGCTCTTTATGACAATGTTAAATTCGGACAAATCTTAAGTTTGTTGATCAAGTTACACTACCCAAAAGGGGTGGCAGGTACCTTAGTGGTTCTAATCCCCGAGCCGACTAGGTGAAAAATCTGTCGTGAGCAAGGCACTTAACCCTAATTGCGCCTGTGAGTCGCTCTGGATCTAAATGACAAAAAAAAAAAAAAAGAAGCCACCCAATTGGTGTAATTACCCTCATAGGATTCCCTGAGGTAAATATTTTACATGTTCACTGATTTAACAATGTGTTGTCTAACTGTCTCTCTCTCTCTCTCTCTCTCTCTCTCTCTCTCTCTCTCTCTCTCTCTCTCTCTCTCTCTCTCTCTCAGAGTTTCAATGCTCCTCCACTTTCTAAGATGAAGTTATGGAAAGGTGCCACTTTTGTCTTCATGTTCTGTGGTGCGTTACAGTCCCTCCACCTTACTAGAAACATCATGGCTACTGCTGGACCTTCATCATCATCGTCGTTGTCATTGTCATCAAAATCATCATCAAAACCACAGTCGCTATCAGTGACAAAGCAAATACCACCACCACCGTTGTCATCATCATCATCACCATCATCATCACCACTATCATCATCATCTTCCTCGTCGTCCTGGATGAAGGCTGGTCTCCACAGAACAGTGCGGGCGGTAGACACCATCAGCTCTCTCTCCCAGTGTAAGTTAAGATAAACTGTTTTTGTCTCCCCAGCGACCAGGGTGTTTTAGATGAGGTGGCGTGGTGAGGGATTGTCGTGGCACTGACAGCGGGGCTTAGTGACTCTGGTTGCGTCCCAAATGGCACCCTATTCTCTATGATGTGCACTACTTTTGACCAGACCCCTATGGGCCCATGGCCCTAGTCAAACACAGCCAGTGTGTCGTTGACATAAGGACAGAGTCACGTCTTTATGCTTCACAATAACCTGCCATCACCTCACACATCACCTCATACCTCACTGCACTGCCAAGGGGTGGTAGGTTTAGAGTAGAAATAAAGCCAACCGGTAGTGCTATAGTTACTGTCGAACACATGAACCCTCAACACAGCTTTTTATGAGGCTTATAATGTGTAATGTATTCCTATGCAGCAATATAAAAAATACAAGAAGTTATTATTGCTGAAAGTCACCTGAATGTGGAAGATGTTTCGGTTTGAGGCCTGAGGGGACTAATAGATAGTTGTGATCTCAAGCCTCCCTGTCCCTGTATCCTGTCCTGCCTGTATCTGTCTGTCTGCCTCACTTTAAACTGTTTACCGCTACCCTGCCCTGCGTGTCTCTCTCCCTGCCTCACTTTCATGACCCCTCTCCCTCTCCCTGCCTCTCTGTCCCTCTACCTGCCTCTCTCCCCCTACCCTGTCCTGCCTGTGTCTATCTCCCTGCCTCACTTTCCCTGCCTCTGAACCTCTACCTGACAGTTGTCTTTTTGTCTCCCCAGTGTCCCGTCTGCTTCACTGAACCCTGGTCTGTCTCCCTGCCCCTCTCTACCTCTATCTAACTGTTCTCTCTATGTCTCCTCAGTGTCCCACCTGCTCCAGAGCTTCACCGAGGGAGAGCTGAAGAAGGTGATCGGTACTCTGATGGACAGGAGTAGCAGGAGCAGGAGGAGGAGCGGCAAGAGCAGCAGGGAGGAGTTTCTGGAGAAGAGCCAGGAGAGCACCCAGAGGACTAAGAGAGCTAAGAGGAGGAGGAGGAGGTTAAAGCCGTGCTCTCTGCAGGAGGTGGAGGTGACGGTGGGAGAGCTGGGGCTGGGCTATGACAGCGACGAGACTCTCCTCTTCAGGTATTGCAGCGGCAGGTGCACCGCGCACCGACGCAACTATGACATCACCCTGGAACACATGAGGAGGGCGGGGCTCATTAAAAAGGGGAGGAGAGACAAGGTGCTGTACAGCCCGTGCTGTCAGCCAATCACGTACGAAAAGGATATCTCCTTCCTGGATAACAACAGTAGGTACCACACGGTGCAGGAAGTGTCGGCTAGGGAGTGTGGATGCGCCTGACCATGGGGAGGGGTATATTGAACATTGAATAACGACCACATCCACTGAACCACCTGCTACTGTGATGCGCTCTGTCTGTCCCCATGAATACAGGGTACTGGGATGACAGCATAAGAGGATGATGTCTCGGTGTGGATACTTTTCAGGAGGGTGCAACGTAATGACTGTATATGAATAGACAAAGTCATCAGCCACGTGACACCATTCATTCCTATGTGAAAACTCAATAGCGCATTGAAGCCAAATGAAGTCGGTTAAGAATGCGTCTCATGGATACATGACATGCGCAGTTTGAGCTACTCCAGGAAGTGATGTTGCAGGCTAGCTCAGTGCTGCCCCCTCTCATTGAGTAACTGAAGTTGAAAGCCAACCGGGGTACTGCAGGCTGTCATTAGCAACTAAATTATCCGTATAATTTCTTCTGTGTGCGATTTTTTAATAATCTGTTCAAGGACATACATCTGGCGTATTAGAATTAATTATTGGTACCATGATTGTCTTCATAATTTTTTTTTTTTACACAAAGATTGACCATGAAGATTGACATTTTCCCGTTCCCAATAATGGGGGATCCTGTTTTCTGCAAACAATGCCTACAGTATTGTGGTCGGCCTTGAACTGCCGTGGCTTCAATGAGAGGAGGCAGTCGTTGTCACCTGGTACAACGTTAAAGAAAGTTCAATAAGCTCTGTATCGTATGGAACAGAATTGATTGTCTGTCATGTATTTCCTTTGGATGCTGACCATAGATACTGTATAACAGCAGAACAGGATAATGTCTCTGGATGTGGATCTGTGTTGATGTACTTCAACCGGTTGCGAACATTCTGGCGTGAAAGACCAGACTTTTGTGGCTGTGCGTGACCTCTGACATGGGGCCTGTTCAGGAGGGCGAACGTTCAGATAAAAATGAATGTTATGGAACAGATATGATTGTCTGTCATGTGGAATATAGGGACTGGAGCCAGCTCTATATATTACATTTCTATCTGCAAGGTTATGAACCTTGAGGTTTCACCTCATTCAATGTCAATACGCCTCCTGGTGGCGTAGGAGCTGCAGGACATCCATGTAGTCAAGGACAAGCATGTAAATATTTGTATTTTTAGTTTATTTGAAAATAACCAACTTTTCAAATACTCAAGGTAGTCGAAAGGTAGTCAAATATAGAGAATCAACTAAAGGCAATTAATTCCTTTGATATTGAAATACAGGTCTCAGAAAAACAAATCATATTTTAAAGTATTTTAAATACCTCTCAGAAAAATCAATAATATTTGAAAGTATTTGAATATGTGCAAGTTACTTGAATATAAAATATTTGATGAAGAAATAAAAAGTACAACAGTTAGTTTAATTAGTCTAAATATATGATCATTAGCATTGAGGCATGTAACTGGATCTACACAACAAATAACCTGGGACATGGACTTATGATAAGACATTTTTAGGCCTGGAAACGTCTGATGAATGTCACTTTAAGGCATTTAGCTAGATCTATGAAACTGTTTGTGAGGGACATGGACTCATCTCAACAGAGTAGAACACAGTTTTTAAAATGAGTGAGACATAAGGCAATACACTAACAGTTGACATCAAGTTCTTATACATATGTAGTAACTTTATGGTTACTACAATAGTTACATAGGACTTTAGAAATTGCTTTAAAATTGCATAACAATGGAGTTATTACACATGTTGAATAAGGAACAGTCACTGATCCTCGTGTCCTGTAGTTACAAAAACTCAGCTAATTGCTATTCAATTAAAATGCAATTACCCAAGAGTTATGTAGCAACATGCTAATAAAACAATGCTCTGAAAGTCATTACAGTGTTATTAAACAGGCACAAGAAACATTTAATGTTAAGTGTTACTGAGAATAATAATAGTAAAAAAGAAATATGGCTATTATGTGTCAAAGGGAAATATCCATGTCTTCTTAAATCAACTACAGTCAGTAAACTATCCCTTAAAAGATGGTACAGTTTGTGTTGAAACAAGAACAATTTCATTTGATTACCTACACCTGGGGCCTGTTCAGGAGAATGGAAATTTACATAATGTTCAGATAGAAATATATTGCAGATCAAATATCATCCACTGTCAGATGGATTAGAATATTATAGGAAATAGTGTGTGCTCTATTCAATCTATTTCTATCAGCAACATGCCATTCCAGAAACAGCCCTACTATTAGTTGAAAGGGAAAGGGAAAGGGGGATACCTAGTCAGTTGTACAACTGAATGCATTCAACTGAAATGTGTCTTCCGCATTTAACCCAACCACTCTGAATCAGAGAGGTGCGGGGGGCTGCCTTAATCGACATCCACGTCATCAGCACCTGGGGAACAGTAGGTTAACTGCCTTGCTCAGGGGCAGAACGTCAGATTTTTACCTTTTCAGCTCGGGGATTCGAAGGCAGCCAATCCAATCGTTTCTGAAAAGTAACTTCCTGTACTCAAATATATTTTTAAGTAGTTGCTTTCTCAGATCTGTAAACAAATAGTTTTAAAAAGTAGTTACTTTCTGTGATCTGTATTCAAATAGTTTTGAAAAAGTATACTGGGCGAAAAGGGTCAAATTCAAAGAATATCTTTAATGCCACTTAGCAGACACTTTTATCCAAAGCGACTTACAGTCATGTGTGCATACATTTTTATGGGTGGGTATGGGTGGTCCCGGGGATCGAACCCACTACCCTGGCGTTACAAGCGCCATGCTCTACCAATTGAGCTACAGATATATCCAGATATCTGACATTTTATTAGATATAAGGAGTAGACGTGCTCCAGATTCACAAGTCCTTAATTTCACATATTGAGCTAGGATATTCTCCGTAATGGGACAGTTTCTACATGCATCCAATCCGTACCTCAGAAATCTCCCTGCTACCGTATGAATCCAGGGAGATATCTGGGGTGAGATCCCTTCAAGACACGCCCCTGATGCGCGTGCACCCACTTATATATTTGTAGAATATTTTAACTCCGGAAAGGGTATGTGTCAACATGCTGACATATCTTTTATACTTTGGAATGAATCCACAAACTTTCAGAAATGTATCATATCTGTAGTCATTACCTGATCATTTATGGATCCGTACAAAAACATTTTTAAAAATAATTTCAATAGATATCCTTACATGATATGTAATATTCATCCTGATATGTCTTATTGAAAATGGGCTAAATCTGACTTATGATCAATGTCCAGCCTCCAAATTATACTACCTGTTCAGGTGCCGAAAATCATTGTGCTTCGTCAAATGAAGGTGATATAACTGCATACAGTGGCTTGCGAAAGTATTCACCCCCCTTGGCATTTTTCCTATTTTGTTGCCTTACAACCTGGAATTAAAATTGATTTTTTGGGGGTTTGTATCATTTGATTTACACATCATGCCTACCACTTTGAAGATGCAAAATATTTTTTTATTGTGAAACAAACAAGAAATAAGACCAAAAAAACATAAAACTTGAGCGTGCATAACTATTCACCCCCCCAAAGTCAATACTTTGTAGAGCCACATTTTGCAGCATTTACACCTGCAAGTCTCTTGGGGTATGTCTCTATAAGCTTGGCACATCTAGCCACTGGGACTTTTGCCCATTCTTCAAGGCAAAACTGTTCCAGCTCCTTCAAGTTGGATAGGTTCCGCTGGTGTACAGCAATCTTTAAGTCATACCACAGATTCTCAATTTAATTGAGGTCTGGGCTTTGACTAGGCCATTCCAATACATTTAAATGTTTCCCCTTATACCACTCGAGTGTTGCTTTAGTAGTATGCTTAGGTTCATTGTCCTGCCTGAAGGTGAACCTCCGTCCCAGTCTCAAATCTCTGAAAGACTGAAACAGGTTTCCTTCAAAACTGTCCCTGTATTTACAGTGAGGGAAAAAAGTATTTGATCCCCTACTGATTTTGTACGTTTGCCCACTGACAAAGAAATGATCAGTCTATAATTTTAATGGTAGGTTTATTTGAACAGTGAGAGACAGAATAACAACAAAAACATCCAGAAAAACGCATGTCAAAAATGTTATAAATTGATTTGCATTTTAATGAGGGAAATAAGTATTTGACCCCCTCTCAATCAGAAAGATTTCTGGCTCCCAGGTGTCTTTTATACAGGTAACGAGCTGAGATTAGGAGCACACTCTTAAAGGGAGTGCTCCTAATCTCAGTTTGTTACCTGTATAAAAGACACCTGTCCACAGAAGAAATCAATCAATCAGATTCCAAACTCTCCACCATGGCCAAGACCAAAGAGCACTCCAAGGATGTCAGGGACAAGATTGTAGACCTACACAAGGCTGGAATGGGCTACAAGACCGTCGCCAAGCAGATTGGTGAGAAGGTGACAACAGTTGGTGCGATTATTCACAAATGGAAGAAACACAAAATAACTGTCAATCTCCCTCGGCCTGGGGCTCCACGCAAGATCTCACCCCGTGGGGTCAAAATGATCACAAGAACGGTGAGCAAAAATCCCAGAACCACACGGGGGGACCTAGTGAATGACCTGCATAGAGCTGGGACCAAAGTAACAAAGCCTACCATTGGTAACACACTACGCCGCCAGGGACTGAAATCCTGCAGTGCCAGACGTGTCCCCCTGCTTAAGCCAGTACATGTCCAGGCCCGTCTGAAGTTTGCTAGAGTGCATTTGGATGATCCAGAAGAGGATTGGGAGAATGTCATATGGTCAGATGAAACCAAAATAGAACTTTTTGGTAAAAACTCAACTCGTCGTGTTTGGAGGACAAAGAATGCTGAGTTGCATCCAAAGAACACCATACCTACTGTGAAGCATGGGGGTGGAAACATCATGCTTTGGGGCTGTTTTTCTGCAAAGGGACCAGGACGACTGATCCGTGTAAAGGAAAGAATGAATGGGGCCATGTATCGTGAGATTTTGAGTGAAAACCTCCTTCCATCAGCAAGGGCATTGAAGATTAAACGTGGCTGGGTCTTTCAGCATGACAATGATCCCAAACACACCGCCCGGGCAACGAAGGAGTGGCTTCGTAAGAAGCATTTCAAGGTCCTGGAGTGGCCTAGCCAGTCTCCAGATCTCAACCCCATAGAAAATCTTTGGAGGGAGTTGAAAGTCCGTGTTGCCCAGCGACAGCCCCAAAACATCACTGCTCTAGAGGAGATCTGCATGGAGGAACGGGCCAAAATACCAGCAACAGTGTGTGAAAACCTTGTGAAGACTTACAGAAAACGTTTGACCTGTGTCATTGCCAACAAAGGGTATATAACAAAGTATTGAGAAACTTTTGTTATTGACCAAATACTTATTTTCCACCATCATTTGCAAATAAATTCATAAAAAATCCTACAATGTGATTTTCTGGATTTTTTTTCTCATTTTGTCTGTCATAGTTGACGTGTACCTATGATGAAAATTACAGGCCTCTCTCGTCTTTTTAAGTGGGAGAACTTGCACAATTGGTGGCTGACTAAATACTTTTTTCCCCCACTGTACAGGGCCGTCTGAAGTTTGCCAATGAACATCTGAATGATTCAGAGGAGAACTGGGTGAAGGTGTTGTGGTCAGATGAGACCAAAATTGAGCTCTTTGGCATCAACTCAACTCGCCGTGTTTGGAGGAGGAATGCTGCCTATGACCCCAAGAACACCATCCCCACCGTCAAACATGGAGGTGGAAACATTATGCTTTGGGGGTGTTTTTCTGCAAAGGGGACAGGACAACTTCACCGCATCAAAGGGATGATGGACGGGACCATGCACGAGAACCTCCTTCCCTCAGCCAGGGCATTGAAAATGGGTCGTGGATGGGTATTCCAGCATGACAATGACCCAAAACACACGGCCAAGGCAACAAAGGAGTGGCTCAAGAAGAAGCACATTAAGGTCCTGGAGTGGCCTAGCCAGTCTCCAGACCTTAATCCCATAGACAATCTGTGGAGGGAGCTGAAGATTCGAGTTGCCAAACATCAGCCTCGAAACGTTAATGACTTGGAGAAGATCTGCAAAGAGGAGTGGAACAAAATCCCTCCTGAGATGTATGCAAACCTGGTGGCCAACTACAAGAAATGTCTGACCTCTGTGATTGCCAACAAGGGTTTTGCCACCAAGTACTAAGTCATGTTTTGCAGAGGGGTCAAATACTTATTTCCCTCATTAAAATGCAAATCAATTTCTAACATTTTTGACATGCGTTTTTCTGGATTTTTTGTTGTTATTCTTTCTCTCACTGTTCAAATAAACCTACCATTAAAATTATAGACTGATCATGTCTTTGTCAGTGGGCAAACGTACAAAATCAGCAGGGGATCAAATACTTTTTTCCCTTACCGTAGCAATATCCATCATTCCTTCAATTCTGACCAGTTTCCCAGTCCCTGCCAATGAAAAACATCCCCACAGCATGATGCTGCCACCACCATGCTTCACTGTGGGGATGGTGTTCTCGGGGTGATGAGAGGTGTTGGGTTTGCGCCAGACATAGCGTTTTATTTGATGGCCAAAAAGCTCAATATTATTCTCATCTGACCAGAGTACCTCCTTCCAAATGTTTGGGGAGTCTCCCACATGCCTTTTGGCGAACACCAAATGTGTTTGCTTATTTTCTTCTTTAAGCAATGGCTTTTTTCTGGCCACTCTTCCGTAAAGCCCAGCTCTGTGGAGTGTACGGCTTGAAGTGGTCCTATGGACAGATACCCCAATCTCCGCTGTGGAGCTTTGAAGCTCCTTCAAGGTTATCTTTGGTCTCTTTGTTGCCTCTCTGATTAATGCCCTCCTTGCCTGGTCCGTGAGTTTTGGTGGGCGGCCCTTTCTTGGCAGGTTTGTTGTGGTGCCATATTCTTTCAATGTTTTAATAATGGATTTAATGGTGCTCCGTGGGATGTTCAAAGTTTCCAATATATATATTTTTTAACTCAACCCTGATCTGTACTTCTCCACAACTTTGTCCCTGACCTGTTTGGAGAGCTCCTTGGTCTTCATGGTGCCGCTTGCTTGGTGGTGCCCCTTGCTTAGTGGTGTTGCAGACTCTGGGGCCTTTCAGAACAGGTGTACAGTGGGGAGAACAAGTATTTGATACACTGCCGATTTTGCAGGTTTTCCTACTTACAAAGCATGTAGAGGTCTTTAATCTTTATCATAAGTACACTTAAACTGTGAGAGACGGAATCTAAAACAAAAATCCAGAAAATCACATTGTATGATTTTTAAGTAATTAATTTGCATTTTATTGCATGACATAAGTATTTAATACATCAGAAAAGCAGAACTTAATATTTGGTACAGAAACCTTTGTTTGCAATTACAGAGATCATACGTTTCCTGTAGGTCTTGACCAGGTTTGCACACCCTGCAGCAGGGATTTTGGCCCACTCCTCCATACAGACCTTCTCCAAATCCTTCAGGTTTCGGGGCTGTCGCTGGGCAATACGGACTTTCAGCTCCCTCCAAAGATTTTCTATTGGGTTCAGGTCTGGAGACTGGCTAGGCCACTCCAGGACCTTGAGATGCTTCTTACGGAGCCACTCCTTAGTTGCCCTGGCTGTGTGTTTCGGGTCGTTGTCATGCTGGAAGACCCAGCCACGACCCATCTTCAATGCTCTTACTGAGGGAACGAGGTTGTTGGCCAAGATCTCGCGATACATGGCCCCATCCATCCTCCTCTCAATATGGTGCAGTCGTGCTGTCCCCTTTGCAGAAAAGCATCCCCAAAGAATGATGTTTCCACCTCCATGCTTCACGGTTGGGATGGTGTTCTTGGGGTTGTACTCATCCTTCTTCTTCCTCCAAACACGGCGAGTGGAGTTTAGATCAAAAAGCTCTCTTTTTGTCTCATCAGACCACATGACCTTCTCCCATTCCTCCTCTGGATCATCCAGATGGTCATTGGCAAACTTCAGACGGGCCTGGACATGCGCTGTTTTGAGCAGGGGGACCTTGCGTGCGCTGCAGGATTTTAATCCATGACGGCGTAGTGTGTTACTAATGGTTTTCTTTGAGACTGTGGTCCCAGCTCTCTTCAGGTCATTGACCAGGTCCTGCCGTGTAGTTCTGGGCTGATCCCTCACCTTCCTCATGATCATTGATGCCCCACGAGGTGAGATCTTGCATGGAGTCCCAGACCGAGTGTGATTGACCGTCATCTTGAACTTCTTCCATTTTCTAATAATTGCGCCAACAGTTGTTGCCTTCTCACCAAGCTGCTTGCCTATTGTCCTGTAGCCCATCCCAGCCTTGTGCAGGTCTACAATTTTATCCCTGATGTCCTTACACAGCTCTCTGGTCTTGGCCATTGTGGAGAGTTTGGAGTCTGTTTGATTGAGTGTGTGGCCAGGTGTCTTTTATACAGGTAACGAGTTCAAACAGGTGCAGTTAATACAGGTAATGAGTGGAGAACAGGAGGGCTTCTTAAAGAAAAACTAACAGGTCTGTGAGAGCCGGAATTCTTACTGGTTGGTAGGTGATCAAATACTTATGTCATGCAATAAAATGCAAATTAATTACTTAAAAACATACAATGTGATTTTCTGGATTTTTGTTTTAGATTCCGTCTCACAGTTGAAGTGTACCTATGATAAAAAATTACAGACCTCTACATGCTTTGTAAGTAGGAAAACCTGCAAAATCGGCAGTGTATCAAATACTTGTTCTCCCCCTGTATATATACTGAGATCATGTGACAGATTAATTGACACTTAGATTGCACACAGGTGGACTTTATTTAACTAATTATGTGACTTCTGAAGGTAATTGGTTACCCCATATCTTATTCAGGGGCTATATAGCAAAGGGGGTGAATACATATGCATGCACCACTTTTCCGTTATTTATTTTTTAGAATTTTGTGAAATAAGTTATTTTTTTCATTTCACTTCACCAATTTGGACTATTTTGTGTATGTCCATTACATGAAATCCAAATAAAAATAAATTTCATTACAGGTTGAAATGCAACAAAATAGGAAAAACGCCAAGGGGGATGAATACTTTTGCAAGGCACTGTACATTTGCACTATATTCAGTAGTAGGCAACAAGGCACAGAAAAGCAAACATCATCATATTTCATTCAAAGCACATCTATGCTATTTCTGTTTAAAAAATGCAGCATAGCAAATCCAGAGGTCCAATCACAACATGTTTTCTGTAAAGATGCAAACGTAGTCCAATCTTTGCTGAAAATGTATTTGATTTATTTAACAGAAAATAAAAGTTGCACACTCTCAATACCCCTGCCTGCCCTGTTTGTTATGCAATAAAATATTGTCATTTCACAGAACCATACCACAAGGTTGCTACTCTACCTGCTTCATTCATGACAAGAAGGCTTTTAGTTAGTTATCTTATATTAACCAGTAATACAGAATATGCCCAAACGTTTTAAAACGTTAGCTGTCACCTTGAGGCTTGATAGGGGGTACAAAAAAAATCCCTGATGGGAAGGAAATGGTGTTATTTGTTAGCTAGCTAGCTAGGCTACCAGTTAGCTTTTACCCCCATCAAGCCTAGCTAGCTAGCTACAGGCTGCTGGCCAAATTAGCTAACATAGCTACTCACTTTAGCGTTAACTTCGAGGTCTTTTCTGAACAGCTTCTCACTTCTTTGTTTCTCCAGTTATCAGTTCGACCACACACCATTTACAAATTTGTGGCGCCCAAATAAAAAAATGACAGTTGAAACTCCACAGCAGAAAATATGTGATTCATGTTGCTAGGCTACCAGTTACAGTGCTTTTAGCTTGCGGTTTGCGCGTGCCTTTATGCAGATGTAATATAAAAAACATTTAGCTAGTGTCTTAAATAATTATATGAATTTAATATTTGTCCAATTATTGAACATGGCCTCAAAACTCAAATAAGCATCAGAAATTGTCCTTATTTAGTATATCAAAAAAGCATACCAAGATCCTGATATGGACCTCAGTCAAGAGCATATGCATTGCATGTGCTAAGAAAATATACTATGTTGGCTTACTGTCAGTATTTGTTATAATATAGAGAAAATAAGATGTCCACATAGTCCTTTCTCAGGATATCTAATGAGTCAATAACCGGCCATACCATGTACTGTATGATCTCCAGAGGGAATGAAAAACGGATTTGTGCATGAAAGAAACATATGAATTTCGTATTTTACAAATTATTGAGCATGTGCTGAAAACTGAGAAATTCATCAGAAATCGTCCATATTTTCAGCATATCAAAAAGCATATCAAGATCCGGATATGAACCTCAGCCAAGAGAAGCATATCTGGAATCAATATAGCTTAATGTCTTGAATGTGCTTAGAAAACACATACTGTATGTGATGTAAATAGCATGTCACATATCTTAGGATATTGAATGAGTCCATATCCGGCCATAGGAAATGTTTATGTGTGATATTCAGAGTAATCCCAATATCATACATCTCTATAAAACACATCTGGATTCAGAATTTGTCAGGATATGTTGCAAATCCACAAAACTAAAAATATGCATTGTAAATGGTCTGTATTCTCTAGAATATCAAAAACATGTCATGTAAAGATATCCCCTGATATGGACTCTTTTCACCCAGTGGTAGTAATCTTTTGGGATCTGTATTCAAATAGTTGTAGCCACTTCCAACTATTTGCAAAAAAGGACAACATCTCTGTCTGTGGATTGTGTGGATGTACTTAAGCCAGTTGCTAACATTCTAGTGTGAAGGCCCCTTGTATGGAACTGGTTGAGGTCGGGAAACAAACCTCTATTGAACTTCTGAGTAGCAAAGTCTTGTCATTTCAAGTGTTATGACCACATGGGAACAGTATGGAGCAGCTTCCTTTTGTATTTGAAATATTACTTGAATATTAAGTGATTGAGCAATGAACAACTCCCCTTCCCCTCCAACTGCTTATCAATCTCCATAGAGATATCACAAAATGTCTTCTTTCTTATCTGCTCTCAAAACGATTAGATATTCTGAGGATATTCATCATATACACAGCCGTCAAATTTTCAGCGTTGTTCAACTGTGTAACCCCATCAGACCCAAAATATAAGGTTGTTTTACTCCTTTGTTTGTAAACAATGTAATTGTAAACTAATACTGTACAGCCTCAAAACATGGTTAAAACTATAATCTTTATATCATGGATGGTCAGTCCTTGTATCCATAGCTCTGTCTATGAATTTGAGAGTGGTGGTTACATTTCTCCAGCCCAATCCCTCAGCTGTTCACTGAAACAGTGGCAGGGTTATTGTTATTGTTTGAACAAATGATTGTTTCCATTTTCATAAAACCTCTCTCAATATTCTTCAACATTGAAGTGCTGATAGAAATATAAAATAAATATTTAGGCCTCCCAAGTGGCGCAGCAGTCTACGGCACTGCATCGCAGTGCTTGAGGCATTCACTACTGACCCGGGTTTGATCCCAGGCTGTGTCACAACCGGCCGTGACCAGGAGTCCAATAGGGCGGCGGACAATTGATCCAGCGTCGTCCGGGTTAGGGAAGGGTTTGGCCGGGGGGGGTGCTTTACTTTGCTCATCGTGCTCTAGCGACTCCTTGTCACGGGCCGGGCACCTGCAGGCTGACTTCGGTCGTCAGTTGAATGGTGTTTCCTCCGACACATTGGTGCTTCCGGGTTAAGCGGGCGTGTGTTAAGAAGCACGGTTTGGCGGGTCATGTTTCAGAGGACGCATGACTCGACCTTCGCCTCTCCCGAGCCCGTTGCGGTGATGAGACAAGATTGTAATTGGATATCAAGAAATAACCTAACCTTTGTTATGCCTACAGAATGTACTTCTCTGATGAATGTGAACAATGATATAGGTGCACTATATTGGGAATAGGGTGCCATTTGGGACGCACACACCCATATGCATAAGTATTCAGAACCCTTTACTTTTTCCAAATGTTGTTACATTACAGACCTGTTCTAAAATTGATTCCATTTTTCCCCCCTCCTCAATCTACACACAATACCCCATTATGACAAAGCAAAAACAGAAATATTTGCAAATGTATTAAATATACAAAACTGAAATATCACATTTACATAAGTATTCAGACCCTTTACTCAGTACTTTGTTGAAGCACCTTTGGCAGCGATTACAGCATCGAGGCTTCTTGGATATGACGCTACAAGCTTGGCACACCTTTATTTGGGGAGTTTCTCCCATTCTTCTCTGCAGATCCTCTCAAGCTCTGTCAGGTTGGTTGGGGAGCGTTGCTGCACAGCTTTTTTCAGATCTCTCCAGAGATGTTCAATCGGGTTCAAGTCTTGGCTCTGGCTGGGCCACTCAAGGACATTCAGAGACTTGTCCCGAAGCCACTCCTGCTTTGTCTTGGCTGTGTACTTAGGGTCATTGTCCTGTTGGAAGGTGAACCTTCACCCCAGTCTGAGGTCCTGAGCGCTCTGGAGCAGGTTTTCATCAAGGATCTCTCTGTACTTTGCTCCGTTCATCTTTGCCTCAAACCTGACTTGTCTCCCAGTCCCTGCCGCTGAAAAACATCCCCACAGCATGATGCTGCCACCACCATGTCAGGTTTCCTCCAGACGTGACTCTTTGCATTCAGGCCAAAGAGTTCAATCTTGGTTTCATCAAGAATCTTGTTTCTCATGGTCAGAGTCTTTAGGTGCCTTTTGGCAAACTCTGTCTGGCCAATCTACCATAAAGGCCTGATCGGTGGAGCGCTGCAGAGATGGTTGTCCTTCTGGAAGGTTTTCCCATCTCCACAGAGGAACTCTAGAGCTCTGTCAGAGTGACCATCGGGTTCTTGGTCACCTCCCTGACCAAGGCCCTTGCTCAGTTTGGCCGGGTGGCCAGCTCTAGGGAGAGTCTTGGTGGTTCCAAACTTCTTTCATTTAAGAATGATGGAAGCAACTGTGTTCTTGGGGAACTTCAATGTTGCAGAAATGTTTTGGTACCCTTCCCCAGATCTGTGCCTCGACACAATCCTGTCTCTGAGCTCCACGGAAAATACCTTCGACCTCATGGGTTGGTTTTTGCTCTGACATGCATTGTCAACTGTGGGACCTTATATAGACAGGTGTGTGCCTTTCCAATTCATGCACCTGAGCTCAATTTCAAGTCTCATAGCAAAGGATCCGAATACTTACGTAAATAAGGTATTTCTGTTTTTTATTTTAAAATAAACCTGTTTTTGCTTTGTCATTATGGAGTATTGTGTGTAGATTGCTGAGGAATTGTTTTTATTTAATCAATTTTAGAATAAGGCTGTAACGTAACAAAATGTGGAAAAAGTCAAGGGGTCTGAATACTTTCCGAAGGCACTGTATGTTACAGTTGGCTTAAAAGCAAAGCAAGAGCTGTGATGCAGTGATCTTTATTGTGGATCATATGTACAGGGTCAGGGAGTTTTTACTGACCAGGGACAACTCTGGGCCCTGATTCTTTCTGTGTATTTATTGGGAAGTAAATTATGGTTTGAATATTTATTTAGTTGACATAGCAGAGACAGGACAGTTTACCCATTTGTTGAGCAACTGTGCCAAAAATGTTTTTAGCTAACATTCTATACTGACTGCTAATTAAACCTTATACCAATTTCAAAGAGCTCCATGCTCATTATTTATATCCCACTTTTCTAAACACACATTAGTTTTCTCCATCTTGTCTAGATTATTTGGATTTAATCCTTTAACGAGCTGCTTTACTGGACAAATTCCTTCCTTTGATACTATACATTTCCTTTCCCAGCACCCAGATAATGTTTTTGTTTAACAGCTGATTTTCCCCATCTCTATCCCAAATAATCTACTTTTTAAGACACCGAAATCACCTACCACAGCTCAACGTTTTCAACATCCACACCTAAAACATATCCCACTGGGCACAGATGTCAATTCAATATGATTATTATTATTATTATTCCACCTTGGTTCAACGTAATTTCAATGAAATTACATGGAAACATTGATTCAACCAGTGCATGCCCAGTAGGATCATCCATTCTCTGACTTCTGCTTCTAACAATTAGCTCATTATCATAATATTACACATTGCCAGTGTTTCCACCTGAGAAATTGGTTTTGTTCCCTACATAGTGTTCGCTACCTTTGACCAAAGTCATATGGGCCCTGGTCAAAAGAAATGCACTATATAGGCCTAAGGATGCCATTTAGGACGCAGCCATGATCCAAAACAAGCACTACACCTAAATGGATGTTCTATTCTCCCATGGAGATTGCCTCCAGTTACCGTGTAGGGCACTGCAAGGTTGGGTGACCAGGGCCATCTGGGACTGCCTCCTGGGGGAATTCAGGCGTGTAAAGGCTACTTGTGTCCTGCATAACTTCATGAGGATGGACACGAGGACAAGGAGGGGATCTGCAGCTCGCCGCCGTGTGGCAGAGGAGAGGTCTGCTGCTCTGCAGGATGTTTCAAGGATGGGGGCCAACAACGCAGCACGGGAGGCAATCCGTGTGTGGGAGATCTTCACCTCCTACTTCTTTGAAGAGGGTGCTGTTCCCTGGCAACACCACAGACAACCCAACGCATAACCAAATGCTATTTTCAGAGCCATCCACATTGCAATACGAGTATTCTTCCGTTTACTTAGCTATGTCAACTGCAGTTATTACATTCTCAGTTTCTCTCCTTTTGATTTCTACTTCTCAGGTGAGGGTGGTGTTCAGGTAAGGGTGATGTCTGTACAAAAACAAAACAGGCTCTTTTAAGAGTCACCCATATTGAAAAAATGTAGAACAATTAGACACCCTATAACCCACACCTACACACTTGTGTATCAATCTGATTGATGGATTGTGTTGTGCAGTAAGCAGGCTCAGGTGTATAACTGTGGCTCCTTCCACCTTCAAAGAATAGGCAAGAGGACCAACCATGGAGAATAGTAAGACACTTCATTATTTATATTTATATAACTACGCTATATTGTTTGTGTCTGTGCATGTTTTTCAGTATAAAGTACTCTGCAGCCACTTAGTGTGGACACCAGGTGAGACCACACACACAGATTCCTGTTGAACACTGTCTCTTTAACTACCTTATTTCCTCAATAACAGTCTCTCTCCTCCCTTCTCCCTAAATCCTCTGGGTTAAATCAACTATGTCGGTGAACCCCACCCGCATCTGAACTGGCTGACACATAGGAGGGCACAGCATGATCAGAGGTGAGAGGTCACTTGGTCCGGTCAACAGGAAGTATTATTAAAGAGATGCTTTACATTGAAATACGGATAGAGATGTACAGTAGTAGTCCCAGAGTTAATGATCCAAGGTCAGTTTTGCATTTCACCTCCTGATGATTATGATGACTGACAGTGTTAGAATAAAAAATACACAAGGCTTAATCATGCTCTCTCTTTCTCCATCTGTCTCTCGTCTGCAGGTATATTCTGATGTGAGAGAGGATGCCAACCCCCAGTCCCGTCATTGCCATCTCACCCGCTCTTAAGATAGCCTTGGGCCCCCAGTTGGCCCGAAGGTTGTTAGGAGACACTGCTATGTAATTGTGATGAACTGAGATAATATTAGGGTAGCACTGTAATTCATTAATCATATTTACATTTACGTCATTTTTTATATATATTGTATGTTTTTATTATATTTGTTATTTTTGGGGGGTAAGGGGGGGGTAGAAGGATTACTTTATCCTATCCCAGGTATTCCTTAAAGAGGTGGGATTTCAAATGTCTCCGGAAGGTGGTGAGTGACTCCGCTGTCCTGGCGTCGTGAGGGAGCTTGTTCCACCATTGGGGTGCCAGAGCAGCGAACAGTTTTGACTGGGCTGAGCGGGAACTATGCTTCCGCAGAGGTAGGGGAGCCAGCAGGCCAGAGGTGGATGAACGCAATGCCCTCGTTTGGGAGTAGGGACTGATCAGAGCCTGAAGGTACGGAGGTGCCGTTCCCCTCACAGC
This sequence comes from Coregonus lavaretus, assembly GCF_964263955.1. Lineage (NCBI taxonomy): Eukaryota > Metazoa > Chordata > Actinopteri > Salmoniformes > Salmonidae > Coregonus > Coregonus lavaretus. The sequence goes on along the minus strand of NC_140006.1, from coordinate 236,265 downwards.
TCCGTAGGCAAGCACCATTGTCTTGTAGCAGATGCGAGCTTCAACTGGAAGCCAGTGGAGTGTGCGGAGGAGCGGGGTGACGTGTGAGAACTTGGGAAGGTTGAACACCAGACGGGCTGCGCCATTCTGGATGAGTTGTAGGGGTTTAATGGCACAGGCAGGGAGCCCAGCCAACAGCGAGTTGCAGTAATCCAGACGGGAGATGACAAGTGCCTGGATTAGGACCTGTGCCACTTCCTGTGTAAGGCAGGGTCGTACTCTCCGAATGTTGTAGAGCATGAACCTACAGGATCGGGTCACCGCCTTGATAAATAATAGCGGAGAACGACAGGGTGTTGTCCAGGGTCACGCCAAGGCTTTTCGCACTCTGGGAGGAGGACACAATGGAGTTGTCAACCGTGATGGCGAGATCATGGAACAGGCAGTCCTTCCCCGGGAGGAAGAGCAGCTCCGTCTTGCCAAGGTTCAGCTTGAGGTGGTGATCCGTCATCCATACTGATATGTCTGCCCAACATGCAGAGATGCGATTCGCCACCTGGTTATCAGAAGGGGGAAAGGAGAAGATTAGTTGTGTGTCGTCAGCGTAGCAATGATAGGAGAGGCCATGTGAGGATATGACAGAGCCAAGTGACTTGGGTATAGCGAGAATAGGAGAGGGCTTAGAACTGAGCCCTGGGGGACACCAGTGGTGAGAGCACGTGGTGCGGAGACGGCTTCTCGCCATGCCACTTGGTAGGAGCGACCGGTCAGGTAGGACGCAATCCAAGAGTGAGCCGCGCCGGAGATGCCCAGCTCGGAGAGGGTGGAGAGGAGGATCTGATGGTTCACAGTATCAAAGGCAGCAGACAGGTCTAGAAGGACAAGAGCAGAGGAGAGAGAGTTAGCTTTAGCAGTGCGGAGAGCCTCCGTGACACAGAGAAGAGCAGTCTCAGTTGAATGACCAGTCTTGAAACCTGACTGGTTTGGATCAAGAAGGTCATTCTGAGAGAGATAGCAAGAGAGTTGGCTAAAGACGGCACGCTCAATAGTTTTGGAGAGAAAAGAAAGAAGGGATACTGGTCTGTAGTTGTTGACATCAGAGGGATCGAGTGTTGGTTTTTTGAGAAGGGGTGCAACTCTCGCTCTCTTGAAGACGGAAGGGACATAGCCAGCGGTCAAGGATGAGTTGATCAGCGAGGTGAGGTAAGGGAGAAGGTCACCGGAGATGGTCTGGAGAAGAGAGGAGGGGATAGGGTCAAGCGGGCAGGTTGTTGGGCGGCCTGCCGTCACAAGTCGCAAGATTTTATCTGGAGAGAGAGGGGAGAAAGAAGTCAAAGCATAGGGTAGGGCAGTGTGAGCAGGACCAGCAGTGTCATTTGACTTAACAAACGAGGATCGGATGTCGTCAACCATTTTGAAAATAAGTCATCCACAGAGAGGGAGGAGGGGGGGGATTCAGCAGGGAGGAGAATGTGGCAAAGAGCTTCCTAGGGTTAGAGGCAGATGCTTGGAATTTAGAGTGGTAGAAAGTGGCCTTTGCAGCAGAAACAGATGAAGAAAATGTAGAGAGGAGGGAGTGAAAAGATGCCAGGTCCGCAGGGAGTCTAGTTTTCTTCCATTTCCGCTCAGCTGCCCGGAGCTCTGTTCTGTGAGCTCGCAATGAGTCATCAAGCCACGGAGCTGGAGGGGAGGACCGAGCCGGCCGGGAGGATAGGGGACATAGAGAGTCAAAGGATGCAGAAAGGGAGGAGAGGAGGGTTGAGGAGGCAGAATCAGGAGATTGGAGGGAGAAGGATTGAGCAGAGGGAAGAGATGATAGGATGGAAGAGGAGAGAGTAGCGGTTGCGACGGTGCATTACCATCTGTGTAGGGGCAGAGTGAGTAGTGTTGGAGGAGAGGGAGAGAGAAAAGGATACAAAGTAGTGGTCGGAGACATGGAGGGGAGTTGCAGTGAGATTAGTAGAACAACAGCATCTAGTAAAGATGAGGTCAAGCGTATTGCCTGCCTTGTGAGTAGGGGGGGACGGTGAGAGGGTGAGGTCAAAAGAGGAGAGGAGTGGAAAGAAGGAGGCAGAGAGAAATTAGTCAAATGTAGATGTAGGGAGGTTGAAATCCCCCAGAACTGTGAGGGGTGAGCCATCCTCAGGAAAGGAACTTATCAAGGCGTCAAGCTCATTGATGAACTCTCCAAGGGAACCTGGAGGGCGATAGATGACAAGGATATTAAGCTTAAATGGGCTAGTGACTGTGACAGCATGGAATTCAAATGAGGAGATAGACAGATGGGTCAGGGGAAAAATTGAGAATGTCCACTTGGGAGAGATGAGGATTCCTGTGCCACCACCCCGCTGACCAGATGCTCTCGGGGTATGCGAGAACACATGGTCAGACGAGGAGAGAGCAGCAGGAGTAGCAGTGTTTTCAGTGGTAATCCATGTTTCCGTCAGCGCCAAGAAGTCGAGGGACTGGAGGGTAGCATAGGCTGAGATGAACTCTGCCTTGTTGGCAGCAGAACGGCAGTTCCAGAGGCTGCCTGAGACCTGGAACTCCACGTGGGTGGTGCGTGCAGGGACCACCAGGTTAGAGAGGCAGCAGCCACGCGGTGTGAGGCGTTTGTGTAGCCTGTGCAGAGAGGAGAGAACAGGGATAGGCAGAGGCATAGTTGACAGGCTGCAGCAGATGCTTCCCTGCTCCTCTTCTTACCTCTTTCCCTTTCTGTCTTTTACACTCTCTCACACCTCCTCTTTCTTCCTCTGTTTTTATAATGCACACCAGATGTGCGACCGGGAGACCCATGGGGCGGCGCACAATTGGCCCAGTGTCGTCCAGGGTAGGGGAGGGAATGGCCGGCAGGGATGTAGCTCAGTTGGTAGAGCATGGCGTTTGCAACGCCAGGGTTGTGGGTTCGATTCCTACGGGGGGCCAGTATGAAAAAAATAATGTATGCACTCACTCAATGTAAGTCGCTCTGGATAAGAGCGTCTGCTAAATTACAAAAATGTAAAATGTAAAATAACACTTGGATAATTAACTTCTTTCAATAAAGCGTTTCACATTCTCTACTGGTTGAAATTAAGACTCATTTGATGAAATACTACACCTATCCTGTGTCCTCAGATCAATGCAGATGAAGGGAGTTATATATTGAGATTAACCGGTTTTAGAATATTTACATGATACATAGGAAGTGTATTGTACTGTTTTTTAAATTCTGTTTCTGTATATATGAATTACAAATCAGCCTTTAACTACTTAAATCATGTTTCTGGTCTATTGCAAAGTTACAATGTGTAACCATTGATGTCCCAGGACCAGCATTGGTAAACACTGTTGAAGTGTATAATTGTAATACATACATGCAGACACAGTATCATTCAAAGAATGGAGTTTGACGCACATTTATTTGCCACGGTAGAGTATATGATTAGTGAATATATTCAATGTACAGGCTACAATGTGGGGATCTCATGCATGGTAATAACTACATGTATATAGGACTTGCATCCTTGGCACAATAAAGTTATATTATATTCTACTCAATCCATAGGCTTCATTAATGTCATTCTGACTGTTTTGAAGTCGATACAACAGACTATGATAGCTGAGGTTCATAGCTAGGTTCTGAACTAATACTTATACCAAACGTTTTAGGGTCCATTCACAGAACGGCTACATAGCTAGCTACACATCCATAGGTATACAGGTATTTTTATCCTGTACACAATAAGCAAGAAAATAATTAGCTAGCTAGCTACGTTACTTCAGCTGCATTGCATTGGAAATATCAGCAAGGCAAGCTTACAAAATTGTACATTCAATTTGCAGTAAATGCTTTAGCTAGCTGGATTCTTTACATCCACTGTTTCACAAGATGACAGCCTGGTTTGCTGGTTTTCTCAGGAGTCCCTAAAACATTAAACAACACAAATTACAATTTCATACTCATGTCACAACACCCATAAAGCTAGTTAGCTAGCTGGCTAATGTTAGCTAGACAGCTAGCTTGCTAAATAGCGATTTTCGGGAAATTAACTTTATGACAAAAAAATATGCATAATTCTTTGTCTCTACATTTACTAACTTTGCTGAAGTAAGTCTCCAGCGATGGGTCGCATAGCGTCAAATTCATAATGGGAACCACTCGATATGATTGGTCTTTGCCCAACGGATTTCCATAAAGTTGGGAAATGCTTAACTTTTTCACCGCCTCCCACGCCACGTTCGCACCGCCCAACGGTCCCCTACCCTCTCTGCTTTCCTTCCATTGAAAATGAATGGGAAGCAGTGTTTCTCCTAGTTGCAGCGCGTGCTAGAGTACATGGGGCATAAAAGTGGCCGAAAATGCGCTTGTATGAAATGAGACTCTGGGCACGTTTGAGTTGTAAGGCTAAAGCAACCGACTGTTGACGAAAGTCAAAGAGTGAAGTCAGGGGAGATGCATCTGCAACAGCCAAAAGTCGGCACTAATGTGGTTTTCCAACAGCAAGGTTCAGATCAACATCGTTTATAAACGTTTTCCTTTATAATGTCGAAATAAACAACCCCCACACACTCACAAACTGGAATCATATGTGTGTACATTGTATAATCAATTAGTGAGTATTAAATATCACATTCATTTGTATCCACTGTATGAATCGTGGCAAAGTTGGTTCCTGTTTCAGTCATCTCTTTGGTCACGATCGTGTGCGTCAAATAAAAACACCCTAATGAGTGGATGACAATCGAGCCTCCCACAATGCAGGTGTTGGCTGCAGGATGAAATTGAAGACCAACTGCAGAAACTTGTAGTCAGCTAAAGTCAAAACTTCATGACCTTTGATCATATACTTTTTGTAAAGTTCATGCAGTTGACATGTAGACAATTTCTATCCCCATGATGCAACAAACCTTGAAAGGCGGTGATGAACGATGGTCAACAACTTGACAAACGTTATGTGCTAGAACGCGCCCTCTCCTTCTCCAATCGTGCATCATCAGGCAAATTATGTTAACAGGGTGGAATCACATAATTACATTTATAAAGTGATAAAAACAAATGTAGCTAGTTGTGCAATACATTTTATAGATAAAAGGATAAGTAGCATATTGTTTTTACATTTTTGCATGCTTTTCTCCTTCGAGAAAACAATAGCTGATTCAAAGGGGGTGTGATAGATTTCATACTGTAAATCTTCAGAAAAGGTCTCAGGTAAGACAAATATTATCTATTATATTGACAAGATAGCCGAGTGACCGCTCTAACAATGGAAATACATGTCCTGAATGATTGAAGGCAGGCGAGATCAGGTTGGACCATTGAGTACCACAGTATTAGTCATAATACCCAATACTAAAGTATTGTTATCATAGTGATGGCACCGGAGAGGATGGCTGCCGTTTTATGGACTCTTAACCAACCGTGCTATTTAGTTTTTTCGCATTGTTTGTAACTTATTTTGTACATAATGTTGCTGCTATCATCTCTTATGACTGAAAAGAGCTTCTGGACATCAAAACAGCGATTACGCACCTTGAACTGGACGAATAATTTTTATTTTATGAGTCGGACGAGAGGGATTTGCTCCAAACACCCGACAGGGCCCTCATCCCCGTCATTCGCAGTAGAAAGAAAAGGAGATATCGCGGAAGGAGATTGGGGTGCTTGGCAAGGAGCCGGCTACGAGTGGCTAATCTGCCTTTGCAATAGATACTATTGGCCAATTTACAATTGCTTGATAATAAAATGGACGAACTACAGGCACGAATATCCTACCAACTGGACATTAACTGTAATATCTTATGTTTCACCGAGTCGTGGCTGAACGATGACATGAATAACATACAGCTGGCGGGTTTTACACTGTATCGGCAGGATAGAACAGCAGCCTCTGGTAAGACAAGGGGTGGCGGTCTATGTCAAATCAAATCAAATCAAATTGTACTGGTCACATGCGCCGAATACAACAGGTGCAGACATTACAGTGAAATGCTTACTTACAGCCCTTAACCAACAGTGCATTTATTTTAAACAAAAAAAGTAAGAATAAAACAACAACAAAAAAAGTGTTGAGAAAAAAAGAGCAGAAGTAAAATAAAGTGACAGTAGGGAGGCTATATATACAGGGGGGTACCGTATGTATATTTGTAAACAGCTGGTGCACGATATCTAAGGAAGTCTTGAGGTGTTGCTCGCCTGAGGTAGAGTATCTCATGATAAGCTGTAGACCACACTATCTACCAAGAGAGTTTTCGTCTATATTCTTCGTAGCTGTCTATTTACCACCACAAACCGATGCTGGCACTAAGACCGCACTCAATGAACTGTTTACGGCCAGAAGCAAACAGGAAAACGCTCATCCAGAAGAGGCGCTCCTAGTGGCCGGGGACTTTAATGCAGGGAAACTTAAATCCGTTTTACCTCATTTCTACCAGCATGTTAAATGTGCAACCAGAGGGAAAAAAACTCTAGACCACCTTTACTCCACACACAGAGACGCGTACAAAGCTCTCCCTCGCCCTCCATTTGGAAAATCTGACCATAAATTCTATCCTCCTGATTCCTGCTTACAAGCAAAAACTAAAGTAGGAAGCACCAGTGACTCGGTCAATAAAAAAGTGGTCATATGAAGTAGATGCTAAGCTACAGGACTGTTTTGCTAGCACAGACTGGAATATGTTCCGGGATTCTTCCGATGGCATTGAGGAGTACACCACATCAGTCACTGGCTTCATCAATAAGTGCATCGATGACATCGTCCCCACAGTGACCGTACGTACATACCCCAACCAGAAGCCATGGATTACAGGCAACATCCACATTGAGCTAAAGGGTAGAGCTGCCGCTTTCAAGGAGCGGGACTCTAACCCGTAAGCTTATAAGAAATCCCGCTATGCCCTCCGACGAACCATCAAACAGGCAAAGCGTCAATACAGGACTAAGATCGATTTGTACTACACCGGCTCCGACGCTCGTTGGTTGTGGCAGGGCTTGCAAACTATTACAGACTACAAAGGGAAGCACAGCCGCGAGCTGCCCAGTGACACGAGCCTACCAGACGAGCTAAATTACTTCTATGCTCGCTTCGAGGCAAGTAACACTGAAACCAAAGGAACACCTATGTGAGAATCAGTGGCGGCTGGCCGATAGAGGGCGCTAGGGCGCCGCCCCCTTAAATAAAATTATTTAAAAAAATAACATAAAAAATAAATAATAATAATAATAATAATAAAAACATCAGTATGTCAATATTTGTGTGTTTGAAATATGGAATGCACACAGTAATATGTGTAAGATATGATAGAAAATCATATTCGCAACCTTTCCTCTGCCTGTCAAACGCCTCGTCAGCTCTGGGCGATACAGAAAGTGCCCCGAGGAGGCGGGTCTACGTAGCAGTTAAGCCAATTGCTAATTTAAGATATGAATGTATGACATAAAATGTAGCTAATCAGCGATTTTAATTCGAATCCAAGGAGGGCGATTATTTTATCGCCCCAAGCTCGCCCCTGATAAAATAAGGACCGGGCTCCAGTGGCGCCATTTTTACTAGACGACAATGGTGAGCGCAAACGTTACTCCTCCAAGACCCAACCCTAACTCGGTGAAATCTCTCCTCCAAGATCCGTTTGAGAGGAGAACTTTGTCAGAGAAAGTTCGGGTGAAAGAGCTGGGCCCAGATCAACCTGACCTCTCAATCAGACAGCAGGCTAGCGAGAAAGGGAAGCAGTATATGCGCGGCTTCTCCCGTAGCTGGTACACCAGGAAGGCTTGGCTAGCTGGGTGCACTGATGCTAATGCTTTATTTTGCTTTCCGTGCTTGCTTTTTAAAACGACGGGCCGGACGGGGTCAGATTCAGCATGGACAGGTACCGGAGTGAGGGATATGAAGCACCTGTCAGAGAAGGTAAAGAAACATGAGAACACCAGGGCACACATGGACAACTCTGTAAAGCTAGCTGTATTAGGAAGGGTGAACATTGCTACGCAGCTGGATGACGGCCACAGGATTGCGGTGAGGAAACACAATGAGGAGGTGGATAAAAACAGGCACATTCTATCCAAAATTATCGATTGTGTGAAGTTCTGTGGGGCTTTTGAGTTGGCCTTGCGTGGGCACGAGGAGACTGACTCCTCGGACAACCCCGGCATTTTCCGGGGCTTAGTGGATTTTGTTGCCTCCCTCGACAGTGTGCTGGAGGAGCACCTGAAGACAGCTACCGTTTTTAAGGGCACGTCAAAGACGATACAGAACGAGCTGTTGGAATGTATGCTGTCAGTGCTTAAGGATTACATCCTGGAGGAAGTAAAGAATGCTGATTTTATCGCCATTCAAGCTGACGAGACGACTGACGTTTCCACCCACTAACGTGTTTCCAGACCATCAGAGACTCTGGGAACTTTGATGCCCCGACTGTCAGAGAGGCGGGGGGCTTTGTGAGGATGCTCGAAGACGAGGCTTTCTGTTTTTTCCTGGCACTGTTCCACAAGATCATGCCAAATGTGGACATGCTTTTCAGCCAGCTGCAGAAGAGGAACATCGACCCTGTCTTCATTAAAGCACTTGTCCAGAGGTTCACAGACAGCATGCTAACAATCAGGTAAATAACTATATTTACTATTGGCTGATAAAGATGTTGTTAGAAAGATGAATAGTTCACTTACAACAGTTTAAAAGCCTAAATGTGTCTGGTCATCAAAGTGAGTGATTATCATAGAGCCGTCACAATTATATTTGTTTTAGTATTTTAAAAGGAAAGAGAAGACACAATCAGACGTTGATAATAATGCAGGAAAGTACTACACAGTTTGTAATAATTATTCAGGTGTCCACCAGGTCAATTTCTAGAAGAGGCCTAGTTGTTATTGAAGATTAACATTATTTTTAAGTACACAGCAGACCAAAATTATGTTGCATTAAAACGTAATAACATCAGTTAATTATGTACATCACAGGTTAAAAGCAGTTACTAGACATAGTTTGTGTGTATATACACACTATCTGTCTGTCTGTCTGTCTGTCTGTCTGTCTGTCTGTCTGTCTGTCTGTCTGTCTGTCTATATATATATATATAAAATTCCTGTACAAATAAGATGACAGACACACACACACAGAGCAGCTCTGGCCGCATGTTTCTTTGTATATAGTTGACCTTAGCATAAAAAATCCAGTTATATATGGTACTCTAGAAAGTCTTAATAGTGTCTTTGCTAATATTACTGTATATATGTTGTTTTGTATCAATTAATTGTTGCAGTTCTGGAGCACATTAACAATTAGTCACATTTAGTATGATCATAAAATACTGTATGCTATTCTTCCAGTCAAAGGTTTGAGTTCAACCACTTGATATCCATTTCTATATTATACATCCTTTTATACAGTGTAAGATTTCCTATAAACTTTATAATAATTTCATGTTATTGTCCACTTTCCACTCTGTTCTGACAGCATGCCTGTTGCGTTGCCTGTTTACTACCAATGGTGAAAAGTTCACTTTAAATGCAAATGAAAGGCTTGGGTTTGTGTAATATGTTTTTGTGTAAGAATGCCTCAACTTTTTAATATTGGCATTAAATAATTACTGAATGTTTCACTGAGCACTGCTTTCCTGCAGTTTGTGTTAAAATATATCGCGATGGTTACAGGAAAAAAAAAGTATGGCACAGCCCCACCGAGAATATTTTTCACCAGCCGCCACTGGTGAGAATGATATTCATTGACTACAGCTCAGCGTTCAACACCATAGTGCCCTCAAAGCTCATCACTAAGCTAAGGACCCTGGGACTAAACACCTCCCTCTGCAACTGGATCCTGGACTTCCTGACGGGCCTCCCCAGGTGGTAAGGGTAGGTAACAACACATCTGCCACGCTGATCCTCAACACGGGGGCCCCTCAGGGGTGCGTGCTCAGTCCCCTCCTGTACTCCCTGTTCACTCATGACTGCATGGCCAGGCATGACTCCAACACCATCATTAAGTTTGCAGATGACACAACAGTGGTAAGTCTGATCACCGACAACGACGAGACAGCCTGTAGGGAGGAGGTCAGAGACCTGGCCATGTGGTGTCAGGACAACAACTTCTCCCTCAAGTGATCAAGACAAAGGAGATGATTGTGGACTACAGGAAAAAGAAGAGGACAGAGCACGCCCCCATTCTCATCGATGGGGCTGTAGTGGAGCAGGTTGAGAGCTTCAAGTTCCTTGGTGTCCACATCACCAACAAACTAACATGGTCCAAGCACATCAAGACAGTGAAGAGGGCAGGACAAAACCTATTCCCCCTAAGGAGACTGAAAAGATTTGGCATGGGTCCTCAGATCCTCAAAAGGTTCAACAGCTGCACCATCGAGAGCATCCTGACTGGTTGCATCACTGCCTGGTATGGCAACTGCTCGGCCTCCGACCGCAAGGCACTACAGAGGGTAGTGCGTACGGCCCAGTACATCACTGGGGCGAAGCTTCCTGCCATCCAGGACCTCTATACCAGGCGGTGTCAGAGGAAGGCCCTAAAAATTGTCAAAGACTCCAGCCACCCTAATCATAGACTGTTCTCTCTGCTACCGCACAGCAAGCGGTACCGGAGCGCCAAGTCTAGGTCAAAGAGGCTTCTCAACAGCTTCTACCCCCAAGCCATAAGACTCCTGAACATCTAATCAAATGGCTACCCAGACTATTTGCATTGCCCCTCTTTTACGCTGCTGCTACTCTCTGTTTATTATCTATGCATAGTCACTTTAATAACTCTACCTACATGTACATATTACCCCAATTACCTCGACTAACCAGTGCCCCCGCACATTGACTCGGTACCGGTACCCCCTGTATACAGTGGGGGGAAAAAATATTTAGTCAGCCACCAATTGTGCAAGTTCTCCCACTTAAAAAGATGAGAGAGGCCTGTAATTTTCATCATAGGTACACGTCAACTATGACAGACAAAATGAGGGGAAAAAATCCAGAAAATCACATTGTAGGATTTTTAATGAATTTATTTGCAAATTATGGTGGAAAATAAGTATTTGGTCAATAACAAAAGTTTCTCAATACTTTGTTATATACCCTTTGTTGGCAATGACACAGGTCAAACGTTTTCTGTAAGTCTTCACAAGGTTTTCACACACTGTTGCTGGTATTTTGTCCCATTCCTCCATGCAGATCTCCTCTAGAGCAGTGATGTTTTGGGGCTGTCGCTGGGCAACACAGACTTTCAACTCCCTCCAAAGATTTTCTATGGGGTTGAGATCTGGAGACTGGCTAGGCCACTCCAGGACCTTGAAATGCTTCTTACGAAGCCACTCCTTCGTTGCCCGGGCGGTGTGTTTGGGATCATTGTCATGCTGAAAGACCCAGCCACGTTTCATCTTCAATGCCCTTGCTGATGGAAGGAGGTTTTCACTCAAAATCTCACGATACATGGCCCCATTCATTCTTTCCTTTACACGGATCAGTCGTCCTGGTCCCTTTGCAGAAAAACAGCCCCAAAGCATGATGTTTCGGTGGCCACTGGGATGGCAGGGACCGACGCCCTCAATGCCGCCAGCCTCTCCATTGTCAGACGTCTCTTCACCTCCTCTAAAGCCCGTCTCCTCTGTGCTCTGTTGAGCTCTGTATGGGAGTCCATATGCCGGTCCAGCCTGCTGACATGGGTGGAGCTTCCTGTCACTGGACACCGCTCCTGCCTGATATTGACACGGCCCCACTGCCAATTACAAAGGAGAATCCTCTCCTCAGTGTTCCGAACGTTGTGTACTTGCCTAAGGTGCTGACTGAAGCCAACCACAACCTTAAAGCAAAGTGGACATGAACGAAATAGAGAATGCACTGGAGCCATCTATATTATCGAAAAGTGAAATAACAGTAAATAAAAACCTTTACACAATCACTTCAGCTATCCAGGAAGTACAATGCTCCAGGCTGCTTAGTTGCTGCTTATAAACACATCTGAGACCACTCCCTCCACCCCTCCTCTGCCTGTCAGCCTCTAGTCAAACACATTCTATTTCCACAACAAACTCCTCCACTTAACACACCTCCAACTCCTCCCCCTTGCTGTCAGCCTCTAGTCAAACACATTCTATTTCCACAACAAACTCCTCCCACTTAACACACCTCCAACTCCTCCCCCTTGCTGTCAGCCTCTAGTCAAATACATTCTATTTCCACAACACACTCCTCCCACTAAAACACACCTCCAACTCCTCCCTTGCTGTCAGCTCACAGTCAAATTCAGACTTTTACCATTAAATCAATTCATCACTCAGTCAATTCCATACCTGTTACAAAAAATGTACACTATGGCTTTAAGTAATAAAGTCCACTACTGGGATACTCTACTGTAAAAATACATTTCAAATGTTCTGTCCTTTGACTGTTTTTGATGAATTTATCAATGGGATGGCTGACTTGACTGCTTTCCCATGGCAATTAGTTACAATGGAATTTGACATAAGATTTATTGTTAAAATTTCCCGTTTAAGATATGAAGGGGACCATGTACTGTATTCATATTGATATCTGTAGAGCTACAGGTGACCCTGAACATGTGGCAGAAGGAATTTTGCTAATTGAATAAACAGGAGCAGAGTTAGAGCATAACCTTTAAACCAATGTTGTCAAAAAGGGCAACAACTCGGATGGGTTAAACTGAATGAACCGCCACACGAAGCTAGAATAACTCTGTGGCTTGTCCACCCCAACCTCCCCCAGATTACAATGGCCTGACAACACCTGAGACATTTTTTAGCAAGATGGCATCTGCCAAAAGTGTGTTGAATAGACAAGGATGAAAATAAAAACAACATGCAGGTTTTCTTTTAAATGTGTTGTTTATTTTAAAGTGCAGATACCCAAAACTGAAATTTAAGTTGAACATGCATGGCTAAATATATTACAAAATTACAGATTTACATTTTAAAAAGGGGTTTAAGGATATTTTTGAGTCCCATCAGCTATTGGTGATTTCGTGCTGACTGGCCTAGCTGTCAAGCCATTCCAAAATCTTATCCTTCTCCATCAAAATATTTTCTTGACACCCCATAGTCAAACAACAGTTCTTCCTGCACCGGAATGTCTCGTTGGGCAATGAAAAGGATGCAATGGCCTAGGCGACAACACCTTGGGTGGGCAATTGTCTTCAAAATGAATGTTCATATATAACATGCCATTCTCCATGCATTATGCTGTTGGGTCAGGGAGGAGGGAGGTTGAAATGCTGGGAAAAACAACTCCACAGAAGATCCACACAGCATTTAAACATTTCTCAAATGAAAGTAACAGCATTAGAATATATATAGGGTTGCCTAATCACACATTTGACATTTTGGAAGGATTTAACCTATTTGAAAAAAGTTGAAAGGCAACGTGGATCGACTGTGGAGTAGTTCTTCCCAGCACTTCAACCAAATCAGATTTATATTACATATTGCCTGGTGTGATTTAAAATGGAAAGAAAGCTCTAATCTTTACCCAAATGGTCTCAAATTAAAGGCCTGTTGGTAATTTCAGTGGAACCATCCAACCCAAGTAGCTATTCAACCTCAAAACTACCTGGTTTTGCTGTACATTCAAAACAGCAGTATAATGTGAAACTTCTTGTGGGCATTTAACAATGACAGAAAATCTTTTCCCAAATGGTCTCAAATGAGCTGTACTCTCAGGCCCATGTGAGAAAGGGTTTTACTAGGTAGGGAGTGTAGAACAAGATGCATGGAGCTCCAGAGGTCACAAGGTCAATGTGGGCCTGCATGGATGTCAGCAGGGCATGAGGGAGAAACCCCCAAGTGAAAAGGTGTGTCTGTGTGTGTCTGTGTGAGTGAGTGAACCTGTCCTAAAGGGGGCCAGAGCAGGCAGCCCCTTTCTCCTAGCCTGCTGCACCTCTGGATGACCAGGGAGTGAGCTGTACTCTCAGGCCCATGGGTGAGAGTGTTTTAATAGGCAGAGAGTGTTTAAATAAAGGCATGGAGGTCCATGGAGTGAGCTGTACTCTCAGGCCCATGGGAGATGTCCTTTACTAGGCAGGGAGTGTAGAACAAGATGCATGGTGCTCCAGAGGTCACAAGGTCAATGTGGGCCTGCATGGATGTCAGCAAAAATACCTGTGGGAGTTTCAAAATGACAGAAAGCACTAATTTTTTCCCAAATGGTCTCAAATTATAGGCCTGATCACCCTGGACCAATGCCTGTTGGTAATTTCAGTAGAACCAATAATCTCAAGTAGCTATTCAACCTCAAAACGACCTGGTTTTGCTGTACATTCAAAACAGCAGTATAGTGCGAAATTGCCTGTGGGCGTTTCAAAATTACAGAAAGCTCTAATCTTTTCCCAAATGGTCTCAAATTATAGGCCTGATCACCCTGGACCAATGCCTGTTGGTAATTTCAGTACAACCAAGCAACTCAAGTAGCTATTCAACCTCAAAACGACCTTGTTTTGCTGTACATTCAAAACAGCAGTATAGTGCAAAACTGCCTGTGTGCATTTCAAAATGACAGAACACTCTAATCTTTTCCCAAATGGTCTCAAATTATAGGCCTGATCACCCTGGACCAATGGGAGAAGGCACAAGTGAATAGGTTTGTCTGTGTGAGTGAGTGAACCTGTCCACAGGGGGGCAGAGCAGGCAGCCCCTAAGAGCTGTTCTCCTAGTGAAAACCATCCGATTTCCAGGTGAACGGTTAAGTGGGGTTTGCCCCCCCTTGGGGTCCCCCCCCCAACCCAGCCATGGACCGCCAGCACGCCCATATGTGAGTCAGGAGCCATCCCCTGGTTCTCCTAGTGAAAACCATCCGATTTCCAGGTGAACGGTTAAGGGGGGTTTGCCCCCCCCCCGGGGTCCCCCCCCCAACCCGGCCATGGGCACCCAGCACGCCCATGTGTGAGTAAGGAGCCACCCCCTTGTTCTCCTAATGAAAACCATTCTAAAATGACAGGTGGCACCCCCTTGTGGTCGAATCCGGGTGGGGGGGTTTGCCCCCCCTTGGGGTCCCCCCCCCCCAACCCGGCCATTGGCACCCAGCACGCCCATGTGTGATTCAGGAGCCATCCCCTGGTTCTCCTAGTGAAAACCATCCTAAAATGACAGGTGGTGCCCCCTTTTGGTCGAATCCGGGTGGGGGTGTTTGCCCCCACTTGGGGTCCCCCCCCCAACCCAGCCATGGACCCCCAGCACGCCCATGTGTGAGTCAGGAGCCATCCCCTGGTTCTCCTAGTGAAAACCATCCGATTTCCAGGTGAACGGTTAAGGGGGGTTTGCCCCCCCCCCCCCGGGGTCCCCCCCCCCAACCCGGCCATGGGCACCCAGCACGCCCATGTGTGAGTCAGGAGCCACCCCCTTGTTCTCCTTGTGAAAACCATCCTAAAATGACAGGTGGCACCTCCTTGTGGTCGAATCCGGGTGGGGGGTTTGCCCCCCCTTGGGGTCCCCCCCCCAACCCGGCCATTGGCACCCAGCACGCCCATGTGTGATTCAGGAGCCATCCCCTGGTTCTCCTAGTGAAAACCGTCCTAAAATGACAGGTGGTGCCCCCTTTTGGTTGAATCCGGGTGGGGGGATTTGCCCCCACTTGGGGTCCCCCCCCCAACCTGGCCATGGATCCCCAGCACGCCCATGTGTGAGTCAGGAGCCATCCCCTGGTTCTCCTAGTGAAAACCGTCCGATTACATGGTGAACGGTTATGGGGAGTTTGTCCCCCCCTTGGGGTCCCCCCCCCAGCCCGGCCAATGACCCCCAGCACGCCCATGTGTGAGTCAGGAGCCACCCCCTGGTTCTCCTAGTGAAAACCGTCCTAAAATGACAGGTGGCGCCCCCTTGTGGTCGAATCTAGGTGGGGGGGTTTGCCCCCCCTTGGGGTCCCCCCCAACCTGGCCATGGGCACCCAGCACGTCCATGTGAGAGTCAGGAGCCATCCCCTCGTTCTCATAGTGAAAACCCTCCTGAAATGACAGGTGGCGCCCCCTTGTGGACGAATCCGGGTGGGCCCCGCCCTTGGGGGTCTCCCCCAAGCCAGCCATGGGCACCCACCCGCCCATGTATGACTGAAGGAGCCCTACTCTAGTTTAATTAGTGAAATCAGTCCTAAAATGCGAATTGGCGCCACCCCAAGGCCGAAAATCAGCTGGGGGGTAGTGCACCCCCACCCCAAACACCCCCCACCCCCAACACCCCCCAACCACCAACCGTCAAGCCCCTCGGGGTCTCCTCCAAGCAAGACATGAGCACCCATCCTGGGCATGTGTGACTGAAGGAGCCCTCCTCTGGTTCTCCTAGTGAAATCCGTCCTAAAGTGGGAAATGGCGCCACCC
>NC_140006.1:170000-215000 GCF_964263955.1 Coregonus lavaretus | reverse complement strand
TGTTATACCACTGGGGCTGGATGGTATGTAAGGTTATGTTATACCACGGGGGCTAGATGGCATGTAAGGTTATGTTATACCACAGGGCTGGATGGTATGTAAGGTTATGTTATACCACGGGTCAGGATGGTATGTAAGGTTATGTTATACCACGGGGCTGGATGGTATGTAAGGTTATGTTATACCACAGGGGCTGGATGGTATGTAAGGTTATGTTATACCACGGGGGCTAGATGGCATGTAAGGTTATGTTATACCACAGGGCTGGATGGTATGTAAGGTTATGTTATACCACGGGGCTGGATGGTATGTAAGGTTATGTTATACCACAGGACTGGATGGTATGTAAAGCTATGTTACTCCACGGGGGCTGGATGTTATGTAAGGTTATCGTATACCATGGGGGCTGGATGATATGTAATGTTATGGTATATCACTGGGGCTAGATGGTATGTAAGGTTATGTTATACCACGGGGGCTGGATGGTATGTAATGTTATGTTATACCACAGGGGCTGGATGGTATATAGGGTTATGTTATACCAAATAGCTGGATGGTATGTAAGGTTATGTTATACCATGGGGCGGATGGTATGTAAGGTTATGTTATACCACAGGATTGGATGGTTTGTAAGGTTATGTTATAGCACGGGGCTGGATTGTATGTAAGGTTATGTTATACCACAGGGCTGGATTGTATGTAAGGTTATGTTACACAACAGGGTTGGGTGGGATGTAATGTTATGTTATACCACATGGCTGGATGGTATGTAAGGTTATATTATACCACTGGGGCTGGATGGTATGTAAGGTTATACCACGGGGGCTGGGTGGTATGTAATGTTAAGTTATATCACAGGGATGGATGGTATGTAATGTTATGTTATACCACATGGCTGGATGGTATGTAAGGTTATGTTATACCACTGGGGCTGGATGGTATGTAAGGTTATACCACGGGGGCTGGGTGGTATGTAATGTTATGTTATATCAAAGGGCTGGATGGTATGTAATGTTATGTTATACCACATGGCTGGATGGTATGTAAGGTTATGTTATACCACTGGGGCTGGATGGTATGTAAGGTTATGTTATACCACTGGGGCTGGATGGTATGTAAGGTTATACCACGGGGGCTGGGTGGTATGTAATGTTATGTTATATCAAAGGGCTGGATGGTATGTAATGTTATGTTATACCACATGGCTGGATGGTATGTAAGGTTATGTTATACCACTGGGGCTGGATGGTATGTAAGGTTATACCACGGGGGCTGGGTGGTATGTAATGTTATGTTATATCACAGGGCTGGATTGTATGTAAGTTTATGTTAAACTATGGGGTGAATGGTATGTAAGGTTATGTTATACCACAGGATTGGATGGTATGTAAGGTTATGTTATACCACAGAGCTGGATGGTATGTAAGGTTATGTTATACCACAGGGCTGGGTGGTATGTAATGTTATGTTATAGCACTGGGCTGGATGGTATGTAAGGTTATGTTATACCACGGGGGCTGGATGGTATGTAAGGTTATACCACGGGGGCTGGGTGGTATGTAATGTTATGTTATATCACAGGGCTGGATGGTATGTAAGGTTATGTTATACCTTGGGGGCTGGATGGTATGTAAGGTTATGTTATACCAAAGAGCTGGATGGTATGTAAGGTAATATTATACCACAGGGCTTGATGGTATGTAATGTTATGTTGTACCACAGGTCTGGATGGTATGTAAGGTTATGTTATACCACGGGGGCTGGGTGGAATGTAATGTTATGTTATACCACGGGCTGGATGGCATGTAAGGTTATGTTATCCCACTAGACTGGGTGGTATGTAAGGTTATGTTATACCATGGGGCTGGATGGTATGTAAGGATATTTAATACCACAGGGCTGGATGGTATGTAAGGTTATTTTAAACCATGTGGTTAGATGGTATGTAAGGTTATGTTATACAACGGGGGCTGGATGGTATGTAAGGTTATTTTATACCATGGGGGCTGGATGGTATGTAAGGTTATTTTATACCACGGGGGCTGGATGGTATGTAAGGTTATGTTATACCAATGGGGTTGGATTGTATGTAAGGTTATGTAATACCACAGGGCTGGACGGTATGTAAGGTTATGTTATACCACGGGGCTGGATGGTATGTAAGGTTATGTTATACCAAAGGGCTGGATGGTATGTAAGGTTATGTTATACCACGGGGCTGGATGGTATGTAAGGTTATGTTATACCACAGGGCTGGATGATATGTAAGGTTATGTTATACCACGTGGCTGGTTGGTACGTAAGGTTATGTTATACCACGGGGCTGGATGGTATGTAAGGTTATGTTATACCACGGGGCTGGATGGTATGTAAGGTTATGTTATACCACGGGGCTGGATGGTATGTAAGGTTATGTATACCACAGGGCTGAATGGTATGTAAGGTTATGTTATACAACGGGTCAGGATTGTATGTAATGTTATGTTATACTATGGGGCTGGATGGTATGTCAGGTTATTTTATACCACAGGGGCTGGATGGTATGTAGGGTTATGTTATACCACAGGGCTGGATGGTATGTAAGATTACGTTATACCACAGGGCTGGATGGTATGTAGGGTTATGTTATACCACAGGGCTGGATGGTATGTAGGGTTATGTTATACCACAGGGCTGGGTGGTATGTAAGGTTATGTTATACCAAGGGGCTGGATGGCATGTAAGGTTATGTTATACCACAGAGCTGGATGGTATGTAAGGTTATGTTATGCCACATGGCTGGGTGGTATGTAAGGTTATGTTATACCACAGGGGCTGGATGGTATGTAATGTTATGTTATGCCACAGGACTGGATGGTATGTAAAGCTATGTTACTCCACGGGGGCTGGATGTTATGTAAGGTTATCGTATACCATGGGGGCTGGGTGGTATGTAAGGTTATGTTATACCACGGCGCTGGATGGTATGTAAGGTTATGTTATACCACAGGACTGGATGGTATGTAAAGCTATGTTACTCCACGGGGGCTGGATGTTATGTAAGGTTATCGTATACCATGGGGGCTGGATGATATGTAATGTTATGGTATATCACTGGGGCTAGATGGCATGTAAGGTTATGTTATACCACGGGGGCTGGATGTTATGTAAGGTTATGTTATACCACGGGGGCTGGATGGTATGTAAGGTTATGTTATACCACGGGGGCTGGATGGTATGTAAGGTTATGTTATACCACGGGGGCTGGATGGTATGTAAGGTTATGTTATACCACAGGGCTGGATGTTATGTAAGGTTATGTTATACCACAGGGCTGGATGTTATGTAAGGTTATGTTATACCACGGGGGCTGGATGGTATGTAAGGATATACCACGGGGGCTGGGTGGTATGTAAGGTTATACCACGGGGGCTGGGTGGTATGTAATGTTAAGTTATATCACAGGGATGGATGGTATGTAAGGTTATGTTATACCACTGGGGCTGGATGGTATGTAAGGTTATATCACGGGGGCTGGGTGGTATGTAATGTTATGTTACATCAAAGGGCTGGATGGTATGTAATGTTATGTTATACCACATGGCTGGATGGTATGTAAGGTTATGTTATACCACTGGGGCTGGATGGTATGTAAGGTTATACCACGGGGGCTGGGTGGTATGTAATGTTATGTTATATCACAGGGCTGGATTGTATGTAAGTTTATGTTAAACAATGGGGCGAATGGTATGTAAGGTTATGTTATACCACAGGATTGGATGGTATGTAAGGTTATGTTATACCACAGAGCTGGATGGTATGTAAGGTTATGTTATACCACAGGGCTGGGTGGTATGTAATGTTATGTTATACCACAGGGCTGGATGGTATGTAAGGTTATGTTATACCACGGGGCTGGATGGCATGTAAGGTTATGTTATACCACGGGGCTGGATGGTATGTAAGGTTATGTTATACCACGGGGCTTGATGGTATGTAATGTTATGTATTACCACGGGATCTGGGTAGTATGTAATGTTATGTTATACTATGGGGCTGGATCGTATGTAAGATCATGTTATACTACGGGCTGGATGGTATGTAATGTTATGTTATGTTATACCACAGGGCTAAATAGTATGTAAGGTTATGTTATACCTTGGGGGCTGGATGGTATGTAAGGTTATGTTATCCCACTAGACTGGGTGGTTTGTAATGTTATGTTATGTTATACCACAGGGCTAAATAGTATGTAAGGTTATGTTATACCACGGGGCTGGATGGTATGTAAGGTTATACCACGGGGGCTGGGTGGAATGTAATGTTATGTTATACCACGGGCTGGATGGCATGTAAGGTTATGTTATCCCACTAGACTGGGTGGTATGTAAGGTTATGTTATACCATGGGGCTGGATGGTATGTAAGGATATTTAATACCACAGGGCTGGATGGTATGTAAGGTTATTTTAAACCATGTGGTTAGATGGTATGTAAGGTTATGTTATACAACGGGGGCTGGATGGTATGTAAGGTTATTTTATACCACGGGGGCTGGATGGTATGTAAGGTTATGTTATACCAATGGGGTTGGATTGTATGTAAGGTTATGTAATACCACAGGGCTGGATGGTATGTAAGGTTATGTTATACCAAAGGGCTGGATGGTATGTAAGGTTATGTTATACCACGGGGCTGGATGGTATGTAAGGTTATGTTATGCCACAGGGCTGGATGGTATGTAAGGTTATGTTATACCACAGGGCTGGATGGTATGTAAGGTTATGTTATACCACAGGGCTGGATGGTATGTAAGGTTATGTTATACCACAGGGCTGGATGGTATGTAAGGTTATGTTATACCACGTGGCTGGTTGGTACGTAAGGTTATGTATACCACAGGGCTGAATGGTATGTAAGGTTATGTTATACAACGGGTCAGGATTGTATGTAAGGTTATGTTATACTATGGGGCTGGATGGTATGTCAGGTTATTTTATACCACAGGGGCTGGATGGTATGTAGGGTTATGTTATACCACAGGGCTGGATGGTATGTAGGGTTATGTTATACCACAGAGCTGGATGGTATGTAAGGTTATGTTATACCACATGGCTGGATGGTATGTAAGGTTATGTTATACCACAGGGCTTGATGGCATGTAAGGTTATGTTATACCACATGGCTGGATGGCATGTAAGGTTATGTTATACCACAGGGCTGGATGTTATGTAAGGTTATGTTATACCACAGGGGCTGGATGGTATGTAGGGTTATGTTATACCAAATAGCTGGATGGTATGTAAGGTTATGTTATACCATGGGGCGGACGGTATGTAAGGTTATGTTATAGCACGGGGCTGGATTGTATGTAAGGTTATGTTATACCACAGGGCTGGGTGGTATGTAATGTTATGTTATTCCACATGGCTGGATGGTATGTAAGGTTATGTTATACCACTGGGGCTGAATGGTATGTAAGGTTATACCACGGGGACTGGGTGGTATGTAAGGTTATGTTATACCACAGGGCTTGATGATATGTAAGGTTATGTTATACCACAGGGCTGGATGGTATGTACGGTTATGTTATACCACGGGGGCTGGATGGTATGTAAGGTTATGTTATACCACAGGGCTGGATGGTATGTAAGGTTATACCAAGGGGGCTGGGTGGTATGTAATGTTATGTTATATCAAAGGGCTGGATGGTATGTAAGTTTATGTTATACCACGGGGGATTGATGGTATGTAAGGTTATACCACGGGGGCTGGGTGGTATGTAATGTTATGTTATATAACAGGGCTGGATTGTATGTAAGTTTATGTTAAACTATGGGGCGAATGGTATGTAAGGTTATGTTATACCACGGGTCAGGATTGTATGTAAGGTTATGTTATACCACGGGTCAGGATTGTATGTAAGGTTATGTTATACCAAGGGGCTGGATGGTATGTAAGGTTATGTTATACCACAGGGCTTGATGATATGTAAGGTTATGTTATACCACGGGGCTTGATGATATGTAAGGTTATGTTATACCACAGGGCTTGATGGCATGTAAGGTTATGTTATACCACAGGGCTGGATGGTATGTAAGGTTATACCACGGGGGCTGGGTGGTATGTAATGTTATGTTATATAACAGGGCTGGATTGTATGTAAGTTTATGTTAAACTATGGGGCGAATGGTATGTAAGGTTATGTTATACCACAGGGCTGAATGGTATGTAAGGTTATGTTATACCACAGGGCTTGATGATATGTAAGGTTATGTTATACCACAGGGCTGAATGGTATGTAAGGTTATGTTATACCACGGGTCAGGATTGTATGTAAGGTTATGTTATACTATGGGGCTGGATGGTATGTCAGGTTATTTTATACCACAGGGGCTGGATGGTATGTAGGGTTATGTTATACACCAGGGCTGGATGGTATGTAAGGTTATGTTATACCACAGGGCTGGATGGTATGTAGGGTTATGTTATACCACAGGGCTGGATGGTATGTAAGGTTATGTTATACCAAGGGGCTGGATGGTATGTAAGGTTATGTTATACCAAGGGGCTGGATGGTATGTAAGGTTATGTTATACCACAGGGCTTGATGATATGTAAGGTTATGTTATACCACAGGGCTGGATGGTATGTAAGGTTATGTTATACCAAGGGGCTGGATGGTATGTAGGGTTATGTTATACCACAGGGCTGGATGGTATGTAGGGTTATGTTATACCACAGGGCTGGATGGTATGTAAGGTTATGTTATACCAAGGGGCTGGATGGTATGTAGGGTTATGTTATACCAAATAGCTGGATGGTATGTAAGGTTATGTTATACCACAGGGCTGGATGGTATGTCAGGTAATTTTATACCACAGGGGCTGGATGGTATGTAAGGTTATACCACGGGGGCTGGGTGGTATGTAATGTTATGTTATATAACAGGGCTGGATTGTATGTAAGTTTATGTTAAACTATGGGGCGAATGGTATGTAAGGTTATGTTATACCACAGGGCTGAATGATATGTAAGGTTATGTTATAGCACGGGGCTGGATGGTATGTAAGGTTATGTTATACCACAGGGCTGAATGGTATGTAAGGTTATGTTATAGCACGGGGCTGGATGGTATGTAAGGTTATGTTATACCACGGGGGCTGGATGGAATGTAAGGTTATGTTATACCACAGGGCTGAATGGTATGTAAGGTTATGTAATACCACGGGTCAGGATTGTATGTAAGGTTATGTTTTACTATGGGGCTGGATGGTATGTCAGGTTATTTTATACCACAGGGGCTGTATGGTATGTAGGGTTATGTTATACACCAGGGCTGGATGGTATGTAAGGTTATGTTATACCACAGGGCTGGATGGTATGTAGGGTTATGTTATACCACAGGGCTGGATGGTATGTAAGGTTATGTTATACCAAGGGGCTGGATGGTATGTAAGGTTATGTTATACCAAGGGGCTGGATGGTATGTAAGGTTATGTTATACCACAGGGCTTGATGATATGTAAGGTTATGTTATACCACAGGGTTTGATGGCATGTAAGGTTATGTTATACCACAGGGCTGGATGGTATGTAGGGTTATGTTATACCACAGGGCTTGATGGCATGTAAGGTTATGTTATACCACAGGGGCTGGATGGTATGTAGGGTTATGTTATACTACAGGGCTGGGTGGTATGTAAGGTTATGTTATACCACAGGATTGGATGGTATGTAAGGTTATGTTATACCACAGGGCTGGGTGGTATGTAATGTTATGTTATACCACAGGGCTGGGTGGTATGTAATGTTATGTTATACCACATGGCTGGATGGTATGTAAGGTTATGTTATACCACAGGGCTTGATGGCATGTAAGGTTATGTTATACCACAGGGGCTGGATGGTATGTAGGGTTATGTTATACTACAGGGCTGGGTGGTATGTAATGTTATGTTATACCACAGGGCTGAATGGTATGTAAGGTTATGTTATACCACATGGCTGGATGGTATGTAAGGTTATGTTATAGCACGGGGCTGGATTGTATGTAAGGTTATGTTATACCACAGGGCTGGGTGGTATGTAATGTTATGTTATACCACATGGCTGGATGGTATGTAAGGTTATGTTATACCACAGGGGCTGGATGGTATGTAGGGTTATGTTATACCACGGGTCAGGATGGTATGTAAGGTTATACCACGGGGGCTGGGTGGTATGTAATGTTATGTTATATAACAGGGCTGGATTGTATGTAAGTTTATGTTAAACTATGGGGCGGATGGTATATAAGGTTATGTTATACCACAGGATTGGATGGTATGTAGGGTTATGTTATAGCACGGGGCTGGATTGTATGTAAGGTTATACCACGGGGGCTGGGTGGTATGTAATGTTATGTTATATAACAGGGCTGGATTGTATGTAAGTTTATGTTAAACTATGGGGCGAATGGTATGTAAGGTTATGTTATACCACAGGGCTGAATGGTATGTAAGGTTATGTTATACTATGGGGCTGGATGGTATGTCAGGTTATTTTATACCACAGGGGCTGGATGGTATGTAGGGTTATGTTATACACCAGGGCTGGATGGTATGTAAGGTTATGTTATACCACAGGGCTGGATGGTATGTCAGGTAATTTTATACCACAGGGGCTGGATGGTATGTAGGGTTATGTTATACACCAGGGCTGGATGGTATGTAAGGTTATGTTATACCACAGGGCTGGATGGTATGTAGGGTTATGTTATACCACAGGGCTGGATGGTATGTAGGGTTATGTTATACCACAGGGCTGGATGGTATGTAAGGTTATGTTATGCCACATGGCTGGATGGTATGTAAGGTTATGTTATACCACGGGGGCTGGATGGTATGTCAGGTAATTTTATACCACAGGGGCTGGATGGTATGTAGGGTTATGTTATACCACAGGGCTGGATGGTATGTAGGGTTATGTTATACCACAGGGCTGGATGGTATGTAGGGTTATGTTATACCACAGGGCTGGATGGTATGTAAGGTTATGTTATACCACAGGGCTGGATGGTATGTAAGGTTATGTTATACCACAGGGCTTGATGATATGTAAGGTTATGTATTACCACAGGGCTGGATGGTATGTAAGGTTATGTTATACCACAGGGCTTGATGGCATGTAAGGTTATGTTATACCACAGGGCTGGATGGTATGTAAGGTTATGTTATACCACGGGGGCTGGATGGTATGTAAGGTTATGTTATACCACGGGGCTGGATGGTATGTAATGTTATGTTATGCCACATGGCTGGGTGGTATGTAAGGTTATGTTATACCACGGGTCAGGATGGTAGGTATTTTGTTTTCAATAAACATTGGAGAAGAAAAATAGTTTACATGTTGTCGACAATCTAAGCCAACCCCATCTGTTTTGACTCATAGTTGCGCACACGTCGGTTTTGTTGCTAAGTAACCAACCCATCTATAGCAGGGGTGTCAGATTGACTAATGGTTTTAGTTATTTCCTTTCAATTCATTTCAATTAAAACCTAGACAACCAGGTGAGGGCAGTTTCTAACTAATCAATTAAAACCTAGACAACCAGGTGAGGGCAGTTTCTAACTAATCAATTAAATCCTAGACAACCTGGTGAGGGCAGTTTCTAACTAATCAATTAAAACCTAGACAACCAGGTGAGGGCAGTTTCTAACTAATCAATTAAAACCTAGACAACCAGGTGAGGGCAGTTTCTAACTAATCAATTAAATCCTAGACAACCTGGTGAGGGCAGTTTCTAACTAATCAATTAAAACCTAGACAACCAGGTGAGGGCAGTTTCTAACTAATCAATTAAAACCTAGACAACCAGGTGAGGGCAGTTTCTAACTAATCAATTAAAACCTAGACAACCAGGTGAGGGCAGTTTCTAACTAATCAATTAAAACCTAGACAACCTGGTGAGGGCAGTTTCTAACTAATCAATTAAAACCTAGACAACCAGGTGAGGGCAGTTTCTAACTAATCAATTAAAACCTAGACAACCAGGTGAGGGCAGTTTCTAACTAATCAATTAAAACCTAGACAACCTGGTGAGGGCAGTTTCTAACTAATCAATTAAAACCTAGACAACCTGGTGAGGGCAGTTTCTAACTAATCAATTAAAACCTAGACAACCTGGTGAGGGCAGTTTGTAACTAATCAATTAAAACCTAGACAACCAGGTGAGGGCAGTTTCTAACTAATCAATTAAAACCTAGACAACCTGGTGAGGGCAGTTTCTAACTAATCAATTAAAACCTAGACAACCAGGTGAGGGCAGTTTCTAACTAATCAATTAAATCCTAGACAACCTGGTGAGGGCAGTTTCTAACTAATCAATTAAAACCTAGACAACCAGGTGAGGGCAGTTTCTAACTAATCAATTAAAACCTAGACAACCAGGTGAGGGCAGTTTCTAACTAATCAATTAAATCCTAGACAACCTGGTGAGGGCAGTTTCTAACTAATCAATTAAAACCTAGACAACCAGGTGAGGGCAGTTTCTAACTAATCAATTAAAACCTAGACAACCAGGTGAGGGCAGTTTCTAACTAATCAATTAAAACCTAGACAACCTGGTGAGGGCAGTTTCTAACTAATCAATTAAAACCTAGACAACCTGGTGAGGGCAGTTTCTAACTAATCAATTAAAACCTAGACAACCAGGTGAGGGCAGTTTCTAACTAATCAATTAAAACCTAGACAACCAGGTGAGGGCAGTTTCTAACTAATCAATTAAAACCTAGACAACCAGGTGAGGGCAGTTTCTAACTAATCAATTAAAACCTAGACAACCAGGTGAGGGCAGTTTCTAACTAATCAATTAAAACCTAGACAACCTGGTGAGGGCAGTTTCTAACTAATCAATTAAAACCTAGACAACCTGGTGAGGGCAGTTTCTAACTAATCAATTAAAACCTAGACAACCTGGTGAGGGCAGTTTGTAACTAATCAATTAAAACCTAGACAACCAGGTGAGGGCAGTTTCTAACTAATCAATTAAAACCTAGACAACCTGGTGAGGGCAGTTTCTAACTAATCAATTAAAACCTAGACAACCTGGTGTGGGAAGTTTGTAACTAATCAATTAAAACCTAGACAACCAGGTGAGGGCAGTTTCTAACTAATCAATGATGTTAATTGATCAATAAAGGACAAGGAAGGAGCTAAAACCTGCAGAGCTAAAAGAGTTTAACACCCGTCCTATAGATACAGTATAGCTATGTTTCATACAGCCAGAAGAGGGCACCAAAGACAAACACTGGGGACTGTGTCCCTGCCAGACACCAGAACCAGCTAGAGTACTGGAGCCAACGGAGAGAGGGACGATGAAAAGAAAGATGGAGAGAGAGAGAGAGAGAGAGAGAGAGAGAGAGAGAGAGAGAGAGAGAGAGAGAGAGAGAGAGAGAGAGAGAGAGAGAGAGAGAGAGAGAGAGAGAGAGAGAGAGAGAGAGAGAGAGAGAGAGAGAGAGAGAGAGAGAGAGTCATCACTTGTAACACAGGCTGTCCAATGTTCAAAACATTGAATTGTGCATTCATATCTTTAAATAAATCTTACACTTGCACAATCATTGATTCAAAATACACATTTATTGTGAAATACCAATGAAACTTTAATTTAGATCACCCACACACAAGCAACCGATAGTTTCACTGTGTCATTGTTCGTACAATCATTACAGTTTTTGCCCATAGCATCGATAATAAGGACATTCCGACTGGAGAACAGCTATATCTTCAAGTTTCTACTCCAGACTGTACCTACTGTATGTGTCACATGATTCTGTATCATATTACAGTATTACTGTACTAACTATACTATACAAAAATGGATAGTACTGTGAAGAACTGTATATGTAAAGGAATACCATTGTGATGTTGCAGTACTGTGTACAGTTTGAAAGTACAGTATGTGAAAAATAACCCAACCAATGACATCTTGTGATGGCATTTTCTACAGAATGGTTGGACGACCTCCTCAAGGTGGAAGGGAACGGCTCTTCACTCAACAACAAGAGCTTGCCATCATTGAAATGGTCCGAGAAAATAATGCAATCCGACTTCGTGAGTTGCAACAACGCATAATTGCAAATGGAAATTAATTCAACAATATCAACAGGGTCAGCATTTCTACACTAAGTCGCATCCTACAGAAACATAACTTCAGAATGAAGCAGCTGTACAGGGTGCCATTTGAGAGGAACAGTGTCAGGGTCAAGGACTTGCACCATGATTATGTGCAGGTATGTGTCACTTTACTTAACATACTATATATTGTGATGTGGGAATGAGGGTTTATTCTGCCACCTGCCCTGCTTGTAGTTTTGGTCTATACTCACTCAACCCAGCCCCTACTTGTGTGAAAATATAGACATTGTAGTTCCTGTATGTGTTTTCAGTAACAATATTCAATATTTTCTGTTACAGACGGTTCTGGAGTTTGATGCCGCCGAACTGCCGCATTAGTTCATCTACGTGGATGAGGCAGGCTTCAATCTGGCCAAAACCAGGCGTCGGGGCCGTAACGTAGTTGGACAAAGGGCTGTTGTAAATGTCCCTGGGCAGCGTGGCGGAAATATCACCTTGTGTGCTGCAATTAGTGTCGAAGGAGTCCTGCATCATCATGCCACTCTAGCTCCCTACAATACAGGACAGATCATTGCATTTCTAGATGCACTACAGTTGTGCAGGACAGACCACAGCAGCCCAGGTTTGTTGTCATCTGGGATAATGTTAGTTTCCACCGGGCTGCTCTGGTCCGAGATTGGTTCAACAACCATGATAATTTCACAGTTTTATACCTTTCCCCTTACAGCCCCTTTCTAAATGCAATCGAGGAATTCTTTTCAGCGTGGCGGTGGAAAGTATATGATCGGCAACCACATGCCCGCATGACTCTTCTGCAAGCAATGGAAGAGGCATGTGGAGACATTGAGGTGGGATCAATCCAAGGGTGGATTCGGCACACAAGGCGATATTTTCCCCGATGCCTAGCCCGCGAGGACATTGCCTGTGATGTTGACGAGGTCTTGTGGCCAGATCCGAACAGAAGGTGTGATCCATAATCCCCCCCGCCCCCCACACAAAACAAGTATATGTTTTTTCCCCCAATAGCAATTTATCCAGTAATTGTTTTGTTTTTTTACTTTTGTTTTGTTGCTAAAATTGATGTTAATAATTTCTGTAAGAATGTTTGTTTTTTTGTAAAAACTTTTTTGTAAATACTGTTTGATTACTGCAGAAATTCTACTTTTGAGTTTTACAGAAGACATTGACAATAAAAATAGAAACACGAAGACTGCAGTGTTTTATATAAAGCCCATCAGTGTGTTTCTGGTGATATGAAAGTGTAATTCAAATGTTGCTTGTGTGTATGGTTTTGTTGCAAGAATTTCATTTGTAGAAAGGAGTGTTAAGTTTTGATGGCAGTGTTTCATTTTGGCATATATGTGAGTTGTTAATCTCCAAGTGCTATGTCTGATTGGCTTGTGTGTTGAGTTTTGACATGAGCCAAATTCTGCAAAAAGTGTGTAAGCAATAGGCAAAAACTGTAAATATTGTAGTACAAAATAGGTGATACATGTTTCATTATGGTACTACATGTAAATACATCCCTGTAAAAGTACTGCAGAAGTAGAGAGAATACTACAGACACAGTGGAATCATTGAACAAAATCTGAAATATATTGATAAAAAAACAATACAGTACTGTAAAACATCAAATGCAGTGTTCCTCAACTTGCTTGCTTGTATTGTAAAAAGCTTAACATAGGAGTGATTACTGTACTTCTCACATTTTCATCAACTCTGTCTTGTGGTTTTGGCCACAGGTTCTCATCTACATCACAATGGATGTTTTCATTAGCCAAACATCTTGGAAAAAACCTTTGGCCATGGCGAATCCAGGCCTGACACTGGTCTGCCGCGATGTCATTGCATGCGTCATCCATGGCCTGGAGAAGTGTGACTTGTTCATGAGGGCGCCTAAAATAAAACCTTCCATCTCCATGTGAAGAAAAATTCCTCAATCGGGTTAAGGAAAGGAGAGTATGGGGGTAAATACAGGGTGGTAAATTGTGCATGGGCCTGAAACCATGCTTGCACCATATGAGCATGGTGGAACCTGACATTATCCCACACAATGACATAGGTCACGCCACCAGCTCTACAGGCCTGATCGAGCTCATCAAGGAAGGTTACAAGGGGACCATAGAAACGGTGTCTGATAAAGAATGATGATGAAATATTACATCCCAGATGGCATCTGCCATAGACAAGGGTGGAAATATAAACAATATGCAGGTTCTTTTAAATGTGTTGTTTATTTTAAAGTGCAGATACCCAAAACTGAATTTTAAGTTGAACATATAAATATTACAAAATTACAGATGTACATTTAAAAAAAGGGGTTTAAGGATATTTTGAGTCCCATCAGCTATTGGTGAT
This sequence comes from Coregonus lavaretus, assembly GCF_964263955.1. NCBI lineage: Eukaryota > Metazoa > Chordata > Actinopteri > Salmoniformes > Salmonidae > Coregonus > Coregonus lavaretus. The sequence continues at coordinate 200,548 of NC_140006.1, read as the reverse complement.
TTCGTGCTGACTGGCCTAGCTGTCAAGCCATTCCAAAATCTTATCCTTCTCCACCAAAAGATTTTCTTGACATCCCATAGTCAAACAGTTCTTCCTGCACCGGAATGTCTCGTTGGACAATGAAAAGGATGACGTTCCACACTTTGCCATCCTCTTCAAGTTGCTGAAGCTGAGCTTTAATGTTGCTTCTCTTTCTGGAGTGGTTGATCCTCCGTCCAATTTTGTCCTTCTCTGGGTGGCAAGGGCAGGGCACAGTCTTGGCATCTATGCAGCACATTTTCCCTGATACATCCCTGTAGAAATATAGGTACCCCATCTCGTCTTCATCTGTTGCTGCCAAAAGCTCTTTCCCCTGCTTCCCTGAGAGTGGGAGACCGTGGTAGTCACAGACGACTTCCCCTTCAGCAAATTTCCATAACGAAGGACATCCTCCACCTTCACTTTGTTCTTCTCCCAGTTCTAATGTATTTCTCTGCTTTTCTGGCAGTGGGTTCTCTTCTGGGGAAGTGAGCTGTAACAATGCAAAGACAAAAATACATGTGTTATTATTCATGTCATTTACTCAATAGCAGAAGCCCTTATCCAGGACTACTTACAGTCGTAGTTATGTGACCATAAATCAAGTACATTCTCGTAATACCTAATATGTTAAAATTGTATTCAGTCTATTGTATTTTAGCTGCATCTTACCGATCACATAATCCCGTCTCATTTTCTCTTGCTGGTTTCTCCACTTGTCAAAGCAGTATCTCTCATGCCTTCCTGCAATCAGTAGCCTGTCCTTCTTTTTGATTGATTGTCCATCAATTGTGACAGGGAAGCTTTGATAGAAGAGGTTCAAGGCCTGTGCCTCATCCAACGTTTGGCTGCTGGACAATGCTCCTGTTCTACAACTTGTTCTTGCGGAGGAGGGGCCTGCAGTCTCATTACTTGAAAAAGGGAAAATAACAAAAACGTGTTAGCCATATGTAACAACTTTACAAGACATTGTAAAGGGTCATTTATATAATGAGTATAAATACTTACAGAGTCACTGGACATGGCAACTTTGGAGATCAGCTTCATTCCCATGCAGGCATTGAGTGGTGTCTTCATGCGGTAGTGCCTGTCAGCTGTAGCAGTTGTATGGGCCAAGTAGTCAGCAACAAGTGCCTTCTCTGCATCCGTGAAGTTGGCTTTGGTATGCGTCTCAAAGATTCGCCTTGCTACCTGGCTGGTGATGTTGGGGAGTTTGTATCTGATGAAAGAACAAGATAAAACAGTTTTGGTTTTAGAAAACTGTACTGTCATAAAAGTATTGTGTAATGATAAAAACAGTGTTGTTCTTAACAGTGTTCGACTTACTTGGCATGAAACCTTTGTAGGTCATTGGAAGGGTTGTAGATGGCTCTTCCAACTGTGGAAATGAAGAATCTCTCATCTTCTTCCACGTCATCACATTTTTTAAGAAAAGCTGGTCGAACATGTCGGTAGTACGTATCCAACCACTGAAAATGTAGACCAAAAAAAACATATTTAACAGGTTTGTATTAAATCAATCTCATTCACAATAACCAGATTGTGGTAAATATACTTACTGCATCTTCCTCCTCGTCTAACGAAACGGTTGCCACCTGCTGTGTCGCTGTCTTGTGTTGCTTAACACCGATGACAGTCCATTTCTCACCATTTGGCAAGATGCACTCCTTCCTTGAGAGCCATTCGTTCAGCTACAATAAAAAATGTGACATATCAATAAAACATATGCCAAAAAAGCAAATACGATTCAACATTATAGCAATTAAATGACATTAGGTAACTTACGGTCATATTTTTTACAACTCCAGCCCTTTGGAGATGTTTCAGCATGAGCAGAGACTCCAGGTAGTACAGCATGAGCAGTTGTTCAGGTTCATCCAAAGATTCTTCACTCTTGGCCTTCCCAATGACACCCAGAAAGTCTTTCTTGGCCACCTCCAAGACTGCCACACATTCTTTCGGTGTCTTTGCAACTGTCATCATCTGTGTGTACCTGCAGAAAAACAATAATATGTTAATGATTTGAAGAACAACAACAATACACACTTAAAATGTTAACTACATTTCCGTGAGGATCAATTTTAAATATATACACCTTTTCCCGGTAATTTCATGAGACACCTGCTTGCTCATGGACTTCTGTAAGTCATGCAGGCAGTCCTGGAAATGCTTGCATTGCTCATACAAGCTCCTTTCTGTCTGGATGAGGTTTGTTGACGTCGTGATGTAGCGAAGAAACCTCTTCAGATTCTTCATGTAGTTTGCAATTGTTTGCTTCTTCTGTCCAATGTTTGCAAGCTTGGTAAAAAAGGACCTGCTTTGCTCCAATTTATTGACAAAATCCAGGGAAGGTTTGGTGGAGTCCATGTAAAACAAAAACCTAGACACATTTGCAACCTGTACATGAAAATGAAAATAATGTTAGTTGCATAGTTAATAACTACTATTATTTATATTTACTTACGGTTGGTACAAGGCAGACTTGTCATCCTCCGTGTTGTTGTCTGATTCAGCATCTGCATCTTCAGTTGGTGTCAACACATGAGCCACTTCCACTTGGCTGAAATATCATACAGATAAACAAAAACAATTATATTATAATATATTACAATCAAACATAATTGGACAACAGTTATAATGAGTTGAAATATGATGTAACTTGCATATATATTATTTTATCAGTGTAAGAAATAGCTTACACAGGTGCTTGTTTGACTTCTGGCTTGTTCTTAACAATATGACCCGTTTCTTCAAGCTTCTGGATCAGGAGTTGGAGTCTGTCTTGTTGTATAACAATACAGCTCAGTAAGCTGTAGTCAAAGATCCTGCCTTTGCAAAGATGCTCTATCATGGAATCTCGGGCAGCGGCGACTTCTTGAACAATCTCTTGTTTTGTTTTTAACTTCATGCACACTCTGCTGAGGTGTCGAGAGAGGGTGTCCTGGTTCTTCAAGCAAAATCTGCAGACAAGAGGGATCCTTCTTTGTTTTCTGTAAGACAGTAAATGCACAGTAAGTACATGTAATGAAGTTACTAGCAGTATGTCAATACTTACACACCTATTATTACTGGTGCTAGCAGAGCTACTGCTAACATTAATAACAGCAACGTTACTGTGGTTTAATTGTGTTTCTGGCCTCAAAGCTTATAATGCTCACACAAAAGCACCTCAAATTTAGGTCAAGCTTCATTTTGGGCCTACTACTAACATTAATAACAGCAACATACTAACAGTAATATACATGGAATAATTATAGAGGTACATTACCTTGAACCAGTTGCATTTGCAGATGCCATCTTGCTGAAAAATGAAGGAAGTAATAACACAATCACGAAGAAATCTCTGCAGAATAAGGAAAAAAGCAATAATCCAAAATATCAGCTCCCAGAAGGAAAGAGTGTTGTCGTTGCGCTCAGTTGAATTCTCTTTTCTGAAGTGGAGTATATACTGTTGCCTTGGTCAGTATATATACAATCAGATTGGCCCAACCTCTTTCCACAATAAAATATTCCATTCAGGCTAGATTTACGCATACGCAAATGATGGCTCATTCAGCTTCACACCTCACAATACCTCTGGAGGTCAGATTTCAACCCTGCAGGGTAAACTCCGTGCTTTACATTTAACAGACACTCTTACCCAGGCTGACTTAAAGGATAATGGATGCATATATTTTTTGTGTAATTATTTTTTTCATACCTTCCCCCAGTGGGAATCGAACCCACAACCCTTTCATTGCAAACACCATGCTCTACCAACTGAGCTACATCCATGCCACAATTCAGACTACTGCCCATAATAATTCCTATCTAAACCTTTCGGCTTGTGAAAGGTTTAACAATAAATCTTATGTCAAATTCCATTGTAACTAATTGCCATGGGAAAGCAGTCAAGTCAGCCATCCCATTGATAAATTCATCAAAAACAGTCAAAGGACAGAACATTTTAAATGTATTTCTACAGTAGAGTATCCCTGTTACGAACCCCGTGGCTTTAAACGTCTAGGGTGGATGGACATGAGACCCGTAACATAATCCATGCAAATTAGGATGATGACATGGAACAGTGAGAACGAAAAACTACACGACAACCATAAACTACCGTCAAACATAAAATGTTTGTGTGAACACACGGTAAAGGTTTGGGAAAAAGGGCTGAGCAGGAACCAAGAAATGAAACAATAGTGTAAAAAAAACCTAAACTGATATTGCCTGCCTCAAGAACCACTAAGCTACTGCTAATCATACAAAAGTACAGGGGGTGGTCCGCTCAGGTCTAACTAGTGTGTTTAGACAGATTTCTTCCTACGGGTAATGTACGCCCAAGGGCAGCTAGCATAAACTCCCCTTTCCCCAGAAACACACACAGTTACCAAACAGAGTGATCAGCAAATTAGTGAGTACACATTACACCACAGTATCCATACTCACATAGGGAAAATAGTCTCTAACAAAGTTACCAAATAGAGTAACCAGCAAATTGGTGAGTACACAAAAAAACAGGACACCACAGTATCCATACTAACATACGGAAAATAGTCTTCTTCTCAACAAACACAACTGACTGTTTTTTATACAATGTGATGTGTGATTGAAAACCAGAAACAGGTGGTGCAATGCAGAGGAATGTTCACTGATTGGTCCACCTTAGCAATCAGCAGACACCTCAACGACCACCAATCAGGAACATGCAGGACACCTGTTATTAGGGCAGAAGGAGAGGAAACACAAAAAGACACAGGATACCTGTATCCGTAACAATCCCAGTAGTGGACTTTATTAGTTAAAGCCATAGTGTACATTTTTGTAACAGGAATGGAATTGACTGAATGATGAATTGATTTAATGGTAAAAGACTGAATTTGACTGTGAGCTGACAGCATGGGAGGAGTTGGAGGTGTGTTTTAGTGGGAGGAGTGTGTTGTGGAAATAGAATGTATTTGACTAGAGGCTGACAGGCAGAGGAAGGGTGGAGGGAGTGTGTCACACCCTGGCTATGGGACTCTAGTTGTTGAGCCAGGGTGTGTTTGTTCTATGTGGTGTGTTTCTATGTTGGGGGTTCTGGTTTGTTGTTTTCTATGTTTGCCTTAGTGACTCCCAATCAGAGGCAACGAGTGTCAGCTGTTGGCTGGTTGTCTCTGATTGGGAGCCATATTTAACTGTCTGTTTTTCACTTTGTGTTTTTTTTTTTTTGTTCCGTGTCGGTATATGTTTACCGTTGGACGTTACGAGTCGTTTATTGTTTTGTTTGTGCTTGATTTACAGTTTTTGCCCATTGCTTACACACTAAAACCGAATGCTTAGACCAAAGCCTCAATACCTAAACTTCTTGTAGCATACCTTAAACACAGTGTAACCATAGCTTAAACACAATGTCAACTTTGCACTTTGTATTTCTGTTTGCATTTCTGTAACACACTTATTGTGAAACACTACACACATTTTCTTACATTAGACACGTTGTTCAAAAACGAAATCACCTGTTATCATTGGGAAAACACTCTGTTCAAAATACAAAACACATCTGGCAATTGTATGCACTTACATACACACCTGAAAACACTTGCACAGAAAACGGAACACCAATCAGTCTGAGCCTTAGCACTACAAATAGGCCTCAGGTAAGCCATTTTTAACTTTGCAAGCATGGAGGCAATGAGAGTCAGAGTAAGAGGAGGACAAAGAGAGAGAGGAGTCGGATGAGGAAGAGGACCAGTGCGGAGACGTATATTAGATGACATCAGGGCTACTCTGGTGGACCATGTGATAAATCATGGCCTGTCCATGAGAGAGGCTGGGCAAAGAGTCCACCCTAACCTCAGTCGCTACACAGTAGCATCGATAATAAGGACATTCCGACTGGAGAACAGGTATATCTTCAAGTTTCTACTCCAGACTGTACCTACTGTATGTGTCACATGATTCTGTATGATATTACTGTACTAACTATACTATACAAAAATGGATAGTACTGTGAAGTACTGTATATGTAAAGGAATACCATTGTGATGTTGCAGTACTGTGTACAGTTTGAAAGTACAGTATGTGAAAAATAACCTAACCAATGACATCTTGTGGTGGCATTTTCAACAGAATGGTTGGACGACCTCCTCAAGGTGGAAGGGAACGGCTCTTCACTCAACAACAAGAGCTTGCCATCATTGAAATGGTAAGAGAAAATAATGCAATCCGACTTCGTGAGTTGCAACAACGCATAATTGCAAATGGAAATGAATTCAACAATATCAACTGGGTCAGCATTTCTACACTAAGTCGCAACCTACAGAAACATAACTTCAGAATGAAGCAGCTGTACAGGGTGCCATTTGAGAGGAACAGTGTCAGGGTCAAGGACTTGCGCCATGATTATGTGCAGGTATGTGTCACTTTACTTTACATACTATATATTGTGATGTGGGAATGAGGGTTTATGCTGCCACCTGCCCTGCCTGTAGCTTGTAGTTTTGGTCTATACTCACCCAATCCAGCCCCTACTTGTGTGAAAATATAGACATTGTAGTTCCTGTATGTGTTTTCAGTAACAATATTCAATATTTTCTGTTACAGACGGTTCTGGAGTTTGATGTCGCCGAACTGCCGCATTAGTTCATCTACGTGGATGAGGCAGGCTTCAATCTGGCCAAAACCAGGCGTCGGGGCCGTAACGTAGTTGGACAAAGGGCTGTTGTAAATGTCCCTGGGCAGCGTGGGGGAAATATCACCTTGTGTGCTGCAATTAGTGTCCAAGGAGTCCTGCATCATCATGCCACTCTAGCTCCCTACAATACAGGACAGATCATTGCATTTCTAGATGCACTACATGCAGTTGTGCAGGACAGACCACAGCAGCCCAGGTTTGTTGTCATCTGGGATAATGTTAGTTTCCACCGGGCTGCTCTGGTCCGAGATTGGTTCAACAACCATAATCATTTCACAGTTTTATACCTTTCCCCTTACAGCCCCTCTCTAAATGGAATCGAGGAATTCTTTTCAGCGTGGCGGTGGAAAGTATATGATCGGCAACCACATGCCCGCATGACTGTTCTGCAAGCAATGGAAGAGGCATGTGGAGACATTGAGGTGGGATCAATCCAAGGGTGGATTCGGCACACAAGGCGATATTTTCCCCGATGCCTAGCCCGCGAGGACATTGCCTGTGATGTTGACGAGGTCTTGTGGCCAGATCCGAACAGAAGGCGTGATCCATAATCCCCCCCGCCCCCCACCACGCACACGCACAAAACAAGTATGTGTCTTTTCCCCCAAAAGCAATTTATCCAGTAATTGTATTGTTTCTTTTACTTTTGTTTGTTGCTAAATTTGATGTTAAGAATTTCTGTAAGAATGTTTGTTTTTTTGTAAATACTGTTTGATTACTGCAGAAATTCTACTTTTGAGTTTTACAGAAGACAATGACAATAAAATGACAATAAAAATACAAACATGAAGACTGCAGTGTTTTATATAAATCCCATCAGTGTGTTTCTGTTGATATGAAAGTGTAATTCAAATGTTGCTTGTGTGTATGGTTTTGTTGCAATAATTTCATTTGTAGAAAGGAGTGTTAAGTTTTGATGGCAGTGTTTCATTTTGGCATATATGTGAGTTGTTAATCTCCAAGTGCTATGTCTGATTGGCTTTTGTGTTGAGTTTTGACATAATGAGCCAAATTCTGCAAAAAGTGTGTAAGCAATAGGCAAAAACTGTAAATATTGTAGCACAAAATAGGTGATACATGTTTCATTATGGTACTACATGTAAATACATCCCAGTAAAAGAACTGCAGAAGTAGAGAGAATACTACAGACACAGGGGAATCATTGAACAAAATCTGAAATATATTGATAAAAAAACAATACAGTACTGTAAAACATCAAATGCAGTGTTCCTCAACTTGCTTGCTTGTATTGTAAAAAGCTAAACATAGGAGTGATTACTGTACTTCTCACATTTTCATCAACTCTGTCTTGTGGTTTTGGCCACAGGTTCTCATCTACATCACAATGGATGTTTTCATTAGCCAAACATCTTGGAAAAAACCTTTGGCCATGGCGAATCCAGGCCTGACACTGGTCTGCTGTGATGTCATTGCATGCGTCATCCATGGCCTGGAGAAGAGTGACTTGTTCATGAGGGCGCCTATCATAAACCTTCCATCTCCATGTGAAGAAAAATTCCTCAATCGGGTTAAGGAAAGGAGAGTATGGGGGTAAATACAGGGTGGTAAATTGTGCACGGGCCTGAAACCATGCTTGCATCATATGAGTATGGTGGAACCTGACATTATCCCACATAATGACATAGGTCACGCCACCAGCTCTACAGGCCTGATCGAGCTCATCAAGGAAGGTTACAAGGGGACCATAGAAACGGTGTCTGATAAAGAATGATGATGAAATATTTCATCCATAGATAATGTAGTCTAATTGGTTCATGCTCCACGCTAATTGTGTCATGAACCCTGCGTCCTGAGTCTGTACCTGCCTGTGTTGCCGTTTTGCTGCTCTGAATCTCCTGTTTCCTGAAGGTTCCTGAACGCACCCTGTCCGGTTGCCGGGCGACGTTGCTAGGCGGGTGATCTCTCGATTACCCGCACCTGCTTCTCATCAGCTTCGGCACACCTGGTCCTGATCATCACCCCTTCATAAGCTCTGACCTGACATCCATTCCCTGCTGGATCGTTAGCCATGAACATCATTCTCCCGGGACCTTCACCCAACCCCTGCCTGGTTGTCAGCGGCTGCCGTGCCATCATTGGATCTGCCACTTCACCTCCACCAACTCATCTCCGCCGCCCGCTCCGTCTCCTGGATTACTCTGCATCTTTTTGAATCTGTTACAGTTTTTTACAATCACTTTGACACTAATTTCAGAACCTTGATGTCATTTTTCAAAACTCTAGACTCAAAACTCACAACCAATGATCAAAATGCACATTTTTCAAAACTCTAACACTTTTTTCAATTGCTTGGATACAATACACATAAAACTAAGATCATTTGTTCATTTAACAAAAGTCACCTGTTCAATATGACACAACTTAACATCAAAGTACTACTATTTCAAAAGGCAATTCACACATTACATTTCAGATGAGTGTCTACTCATTTCATTACAATTATCCAACTATCAATTGATACAACTGCTCAAAATGATAAGTAACTGTTGCATTACTCTTAATGCATAGTTGTATGGAAACAGACAAACAATATTCCATGTTTAGATCATGAAAGTTTCAAAGTAACGAGATTCATTGTCACCAATTAGAGTGGAGCATGAACCAATTAGACTACATTATCTATGGATGTAATATTTCATCATCATTCTTTATCAGACACCGTTTCTATGGTCCCCTTGTAACCTTCCTTGATGAGCTCGATCAGGCCTGTAGAGCTGGTGGCCTGACCTATGTCATTGTGTGTGATAATGTCAGGTTCCACCATGCTCATATCATGCAAGCATGGTTTCAGGCCCATGCACAATTGACCACCCAGTATTTACCCCCATACTCTCCTTTCCTTAACCCGATTAAGGAATATTTCTCCACATGGAGATGGAAGGTTTATGATAGGCGCCCTCATGAACAAGTCACTCTTCTCCAGGCCATGGATGACGCATGCAATGACATCACGGCAGACCAGTGTCAGGCCTGGATTCGCCATGGCCAAAGGTTTTTTCCAAGATATTTGGCTAATGAAAACATCCATTGTGATGTAGATGAGAACCTGTGGCCAAAACCACAAGACAGAGTTGATGAAAATGTAGAAGTACAGTAATCACTCCTATGTTTTGCTTTTTACAGTACAAGCAAGCAAGTTTATGTTTTACAGTACTGTATTGTTTTTCATCAATATATTTCAGATTTTGTTCAATGATTCCACTGTGTCTGTGGCATTCTCTCTACTACTGCAGTACTTTTACAGGGATGTATTTACATGTAGTACCATAATGAAACATGTATCACCTATTTTGTACTACAATATTTAATGATTGTACGAACAATGACACAGTGAAACTATTGGTTGCTTGTGTGTGGGTGATCTAAATTAACGTTTCATTGGTATTTCACAATACATTTGTATTTTGAATCAATGATTGTGCAAGTGTAAGATTTATTTAAAGATATGAATGCACAATGCAATGTTTTGAACATTGGACAGCCTGTGTTACAAGTGATGACCGTTTTGAGTTTTGTGTCTAGAGTTTTGAAAAATGACGTCAAGGTTCTGAAATTAGTGCCAAAGTGATTGTAAAAAACTGTAACAATCACCCATATTAGCAAACTTATTTCATTTCAAACATCACATTTCTCTAGTATAGGCGACGATATCAGCTAAATGCTTTTGATAAGTGATCGGTGTCGATCATTTCTGTTTTTCATCCCAGTTCTACTACTTACTGTGAGGATGCTATGAGGATTATTGTGTTTGTGTGTGTGTGTTTGTGTGTGTGTGTGTGTCTGTGTGTGAGTGTTTGTGTGTGTGTGCGTGTGTGTGACAAACCAGTATCTTTGATGAGGGGCCAGGTGCTGATCTGGCAAAGACCTCACCTCCAGCTTCACAACACCTCTGGAGGTCAGATTTAAACACTGCAGGGTAAACACCGTGCTTTACATTTAACAGACACTCTTACCCAGGCTGACTTAAAGTTAATGGATGCATATATGTTTTGTGTAATTATTTTTTTCATACCTTCCCCCAGTGGGAATCGAACCCACAACCCTGGCATTGCAAACACCATGCTCTACCAACTGAGCTACATCCATGCCACAATTCAGACTACTGCCCATAATAATTCCTATCTAAACCTTTCGGCTTGTGAAACCCCCAGACAGAGGTGTGAAATTCCTCAACTTGAGGAGCTTCAAACATCAGAACAATGGCCTGACAACACCTGAGACATTTTTTAGGAAGATGGCATCTGCCATAGACAAGGGTGAAAATAAAAACAACATGCAGGTTTTCTTTTAAATGTGTTGTTTATTTTAAAGTGCAGATACCCAAAACTGAAATTTAAGTTGAACATGCAAGGCTAAATATATTACAAAATTACAGATGTACATTTTAAAAAGGGGTTTAAGGATATTTTTGAGTCCCATCAGCTATTGGTGATTTCGTGCTGACTGGCCTAGCTGTCAAGCCATTCCAAAATCTTATCCTTCTACACCAAAATATTTTCTTGACACTCCATAGTCAAACAACAGTTCTTCCTGTACCGGAATGTCTCGTTGGGCAATAAAAAGGATGCAATGGCCTAGGCGACAACACCTTGGGTGGGCAATTGTCTTCAAAATGAATGTTCATATATAACATGCCATTCCCCATGCATTATGCTGTTGGGTCAGGGAGGAGGGAGGTTGAAATGCTGGGGAAAAACATCTCCACAGAAGATCCACACAGCATTTAAACATTTCTCAAATGAAAGTAACAGCATTAGAATATATATAGGGTTGCCTAATCACACATTTGACATTTTGGAAGGATTTAACCTATTTGAAAAAAGTTGAAAGACAACGTGGATCTACTGTGGAGTAGTTCTTCCCAGCACTTCAACCAAATCAGATTTATATTACATATTGCCTGGTGTGATTTAAAATGGAAAGAAAGCTCTAATCTTTACCCAAATGGTCTCAAATTAAAGGCCTGTTGGTAATTTCAGTGGAACCATCCAACCCAAGTAGCTATTCAACCTCAAAACTACCTGGTTTTGCTGTACATTCAAAACAGCAGTATAATGTGAAACTTCTTGTGGGCATTTAACAATGACAGAAAATCTTTTCCCAACTGGTCTCAAATGAGCTGTACTCTCAGGCCCATGTGATAAAGGGTTTTACTAGGTAGGGAGTGTAGAACAAGATGCATGGAGCTCCAGAGGTCACAAGGTCAATGTGGGCCTGCATGGATGTCAGCAGGGCATGAGGGAGAAACCCCCAAGTGAAAAGGTGTGTCTGTGTGAGTGAGTGAACCTGTCCTACAGGGGGCCAGAGCAGGCAGCCCCTTTCTCCTAGCCTGCTGCACCTCTGGATGACCAGGGAGTGAGCTGTACTCTCAGGCCCATGGGTGAGAGTGTTTTAATAGGCAGAGAGTGTTTAAATAGAGGCATGGAGGTCCATGGAGTGAGCTGTACTCTCAGACCCATGGGAGATGTCCTTTACTAGGCAGGGAGTGTAGAACAAGATGCATGGTGCTCCAGAGGTCACAAGGTCAATGTGGGCCTGCATGGATGTCAGCAAAAATACCTGTGGGAGTTTCAAAATGACAGAAAGCTCTAATCTTTTCCCAAATGGTCTCAAATTATAGGCCTGATCACCCTGGACTGATGCCTGTTGGTAATTTCAGTAGAACCAATCAACTCAAGTAGCTATTCAACCTCAAAATGACCTGGTTTTGCTGTACATTCAAAATAGCAGTATAGTGCAAAACTGCCTGTGTGCGTTTCAAAATGACAGAAAGCTCTAATCTTTTCCCAAATGGTCTCAAATTATAGGCCTGATCACCCTGGACCAATGGGAGAAGGCACAAGTGAATAGGTGTGTCTGTGTGAGTGAGTGAACCTGTCCACAGGGGGGCAGAGCAGGCAGCCCCTAGGAGCTGTTCTCCTAGTGAAAACCATCCGATTTCCAGGTGAACGGTTAAGGGGGGTTTGCCCCCCCCTTGGGGTCCCCCCCCCCAACCCGGCCATGGACCCCTAGCACGTCCATGTGTGAGTCAGGAGCCATCCCCTGGTTCTCCTAGTGAAAACCGTCCGATTACATGGTGAACGGTTAAGGGGGGTTTGCCCCCACCTTGGGGTCCCCCCCCCAACCCGGCCATGGGCACTCAGCACGCCCATTTGTGATTCAGGAGCCATCCCCTGGTTCTCCTAGTGAAAACCGTCCTAAAATGACAGGTGGCGGCCCCTTTTGGTCGAATCCGGGTGGGGGGGTTTGCCCCCCCCTTGGGGTCCCCCCCCCAACCCGGCCATTGGCACCCAGCACGCCCATTTGTGATTCAGGAGCCATCCCCTGGTTCTCCTAGTGAAAACCGTCCTAAAATGACAGGTGGCGGCCCCTTTTGGTCGAATCCGGGTGGGGGGTTTGCCCCCACTTGGGGTCTCCCCCCCAACCCGGCCATGGGCACCCAGCACGTCCATGTGTGAGTCAGGAGCCATCCCCTGTTTCTCATAGTGAAAACCGTCCTAAAATGACAGGTGGCGCCCCCTTGTGGACGATTCCGGGTGGGCCCCGCCCTTGGGGGTCTCCCCCAAGCCAGCCATGGGCACCAACCCACCCATGTATGACTGAAGGAGCCCTACTCTAGTTTAATTAGTGAAATCCGTCCTAAAATGCGAATTCGCGCCACCCCATGGCTGAAAATCAGCTGGGGGGCAGTGCACCCACACCCCCACCACCCCCCACCCCCAACCCCCAAACCCCTTGGTGTCTCCACCAAGACAGACATGAGCACCCATCCTGGGCATGTGTGACTGAAGGAGCCCTTCTCTGGTTCTCCAAGTGAAATCCGTCCTAAAATGTGAAACGGCGCCACCCCATGGCCGAAAATCAACTGGGGGGCAGTGCACCCACACCCCACCCACCCCCATCCCCAACCCCCAAGCCCCTTGGTGTCTCCACCAAGACAGACATGAGCACCCATCCTGGGCATGTGTGACTGAAGGAGCCCTCCTCTGGTTCTCCTAGTGAAATCCGTCCTAAAATGCGAAATGGCGCCACCCCATGGCCGAAAATCAGCTGGGGGGCAGTGCACCCCCACCCCCAACACCCCCCATCCCCAACACACAAGCCCCTTGGGGTCTCCCCCAAGCTGGACATGAGCACCCATCCTGGGCATGTGTGACTGAAGGAGCCCTCCCCTGGTTCTCCTAGTGAAAACCGATGGGATATCATGTGGGGGTGTCTGACCCTCCACCCCAATCCGACCAAGTGCACCCATATCGGCCTTGTGTGTCTTAGGAGCCAGTCCCTGGTTCTCCTAGTGAAAACCGGAGGGTTACCATGTGGGGGTGTCTGACCCTCCACTCCAATCCGACCAAGAGCACCCATTTCGGCCTTGTGTGACTCAGGAGCCGGTCCCTGGTTCTCCTAGTGAAAACCGGAGGGTTACCATGTGGGGTGTCTGACCCTCCACCCCAATCCGACCAAGAGCACCCATTTCGGCCTTCTGTGACTCAGGAGCCGGTCCCTGGTTCTCATAGTGAAAACCGGAGGGTTACCATTTGGGGTGTCTGACCCTCCACCCCAATCCGACCAAGAGCACCCATTTCAGCCATGTGTGAGTCAGGAGCCATCCCCTCGTTCTCCTAGTGAAAACCACCCGATTTCCAGGTGAACGGTTAAGTGGGGTTTGCCCCCCCTTGGGGGTCCCCCCCCAACCCGGCCATGGACCCCCAGCACGCCCATGTGTGAGTCAGGAGCCATCCCCTGGTTCTCCTAGTGAAAACTGTCCTAAAATGACAGGTGGCGCCCCCTTGTGGTCGAATCCGGGTGGGGGGGTTTGCCCCCCCTTGGGGTCCCCCCCCAACCCGGCCATGGGCACCCAGCACGCCCATGTGTGAGTCAGGAGCCATCCCCTGGTTCTCCTAGTGAAAACCGTCCTAAAATGACAGGTGGCGCCCCCTTGTGGACGAATCCGGGTGGGGGGGGCCCCCCCTTGGGGGTCTCCCCCAAGCCAGCCATGGGCACCCAACCGCCCATGTATGACTTAAGGAGCCCTACTCTAGTTTAATTAGTGAAATCTGTCCTAAAATGCGAATTGGCGCCACCCCATGGCCGAAAATCAGCTGGGGGGTAGTGCACCCCCAACCCAAACTCCCCCCACCCCCAAGCCCCTCGGGGTCTCCCCCAAGCCAGACATGAGCACCCATCCTGGGCATGTGTGACTGAAGGAGCCCTCCTCTGGTTCTCCTATTGAAATCCGTTCTAAAATGCGAAATGGCGCCACCCCATGGCCGAAAATCAGCTGGGGGGCAGTGCACCCCCACCCCCAACACCCCCCATCCCCAACACACAAGCCCCTTGGGGTCTCCCCCAAGCCGGACATGAGAACTCATCCTGGGCATGTGTGACTGAAGGAGACCTCCCCTGGTTCTCCTAGTGAAAACCGTCGGGATACCATGTCCAATTGAAAGTGGGGTGTCTGACCCCCCACCCCAATCCGACCAAGAGCACCCATTTCGGCCTTGTGTGAGTCAGGAGCCGGTCCCTGGTTCTCCTAGTGAAAACCGGAGGGTTACCATGTGGGGTGTCTGACCCTCCACCCCAATCCGACCAAGAGCACCCATTTCGGCCATGTGTGAGTCAGGAGCCATCCCCTGGTTCTCCTAGTGAAAACCATCCGATTTCCAGGTGAACGGTTAAGTGGGGTTTGCCCCCCCTTGGGGGTCCCCCCCAACCCGGCCATGGACCCACAGCATGCCAATGTGTGAGTCAGGAGCCATCTCCTGGTTTTCCTAGTGAAAACCGTCCTAAAATGACAGGTGGCACCCCCTTGTGGTCGATCCGGGTG
The DNA here is from genome assembly GCF_964263955.1 of Coregonus lavaretus. Taxonomy (NCBI): domain Eukaryota; kingdom Metazoa; phylum Chordata; class Actinopteri; order Salmoniformes; family Salmonidae; genus Coregonus; species Coregonus lavaretus. The sequence continues at coordinate 185,027 of NC_140006.1, read as the reverse complement.
GGGGGGGGGTTGCCCCCACCTTGGGGTCCCCCCCCAACCCGGCCATGGGCACCTAGCACGCCCATGTGTGAGTCAGGAGCCATCCCCTGGTTCTCCTAGTGAAAACTGTCCGATTACATGGTGAACGGTTAAGGGGGGTTGCCCCCCCCCTTGGGGTCCCCCCCCATCCCGGCCATGGACCCCCAGCACGCCCATGAGTGAATCAGGAGCCACCCCCTGGTTCTCCTAGTGAAAACCGTCCTATGAAGACAGGTGGCGCCCCCTTGTGGTCGAATCCGGGGGGGGGGGGGGGTTTGCCCCCCCCTTGGGGTCCCCCCCCAACCCGGCCATGGGCACCCAGCACGTCCATGTGTGAGTCAGGAGCCATCCCCTGGTTCTCCTAGTGAAAACCGTCCTAAAATGACAGGTGGCGCCCCCTTGTAGACGAATCCGGGTGGGGGGGGCCCCCCTTGGGGGTCTCGGGTCTCGCCCAAGCCAGCAATTGGCACCCACCCGCCCATGTATGACTGAAGGAGCCCTACTCTAGTTTATTAGTGAAATCCATCCTAAAATGCGAATTGGCGCCACCCCAAGGCCGAAAATCAGCTGGGGGGGTAGTGTACCCCCACCCCAAACACCCCACACCCCCAAGCCCCTCGGGGTCTCCCCCAAGCCAGACATGAGCACCCAATCTGGGCATGTGTGACTGAAGGAGCCCTCCTCTGGTTCTCCTAGTGAAAACCGTCCTAAAATGACAGGTGGCGCCCCCTTGTGGATGAATCCGGGTGGGGGGGGTTGGGGCCCCCCCTTGGGTTCTCCCCCAAGCCGGCCATGGGCACCCAGCACGTCCATGTGTGAGTCAGGAGCCATCCCCTGGTTCTCATAGTGTAAACCGTCCTAAAATGACAGGTGGCGCTCCCTTGTGGACGAATCCGGGTGGGCCCCCCCCTTGGGGGTCTCCCCCAAGCCTGCCATGAGCACCCACCCGCCCATGTATGACTGAAGGAGCCCTCCTCTGGTTCTCCTAGTTAAATCAGTCCTAAAGTGAGAAATGGCGCCAACCCATGGCCGAAAATCAGATGGGGGGCAGTGCCCATCCCCCCCCCCCCCCAACATTTATGAAACTGGTGAAGTCCCAGAAGTGGAGAGGATTGTACATTTCCAATGACCCTGTCAAAGGAAGACAGGTCAGGACAACACGGACATCAGCATCAAGCGTGTCTGTCAGAGTGCCAGGTCTCTCTCCATTCAGAGACATCAGTATCAAGCCTGTCTGTCAGAGTGCCAGGTCTCTCTCCATTCAGAGACATCAGTATCAAGCCTGTCTGTCAGAGTGCCAGGTCTCTCTCCATTCAGAGACATCAGTATCAAGCCTGTCTGTCAGAGTGCCAGGTCTCTCTCCATTCAGAGACATCAGTATCAAGCCTGTCTGTCAGAGTGCCAGGTCTCTCTCCATTCAGAGACATCAGCATCAAGCCTGTCTGTCAGAGTGCCAGGTCTCTCTCCATTCAGAGACATCAGTATCAAGCCTGTCTGTCAGAGTGCCAGGTCTCTCTCCATTCAGAGACATCAGTATCAAGCCTGTCTGTCAGAGTGCCAGGTCTCTCTCCATTCAGAGACATCAGTATCAAGCCTGTCTGTCAGAGTGCCAGGTCTCTCTCCATTCAGAGACATCAGTATCAAGCCTGTCTGTCAGAGTGCCAGGTCTCTCTCCATTCAGAGACATCAGTATCAAGCGTGTCTGTCAGAGTGCCACATCTCTCTCCATTCAGAGACATCAGTATCAAGCCTGTCTGTCAGAGTGCCAGGTCTCTCTCCATTCAGAGACATCAATATCAAGCCTGTCTGTCAGAGTGCCAGGTCTCTCTCCATTCAGAGACATCAGTATCAAGCCTGTCTGTCAGTGTGCCAGGTCTCTCTCCATTCAGAGACATCAGCATCAAGCCTGTCTGTCAGAGTGCCAGGTCTCTCTCCATTCAGAGACATCAATATCAAGCCTGTCTGTCAGAGTGCCAGGTCTCTCTCCATTCAGAGACATCAGTATCAAGCGTGTCTGTCAGAGTGCCAGGTCTCTCTCCATTCAGAGACATCAGTATCAAGCCTGTCTGTCAGAGTGCCAGGTCTCTCTCCATTCAGAGACATCAGCATCAAGCCTGTCTGTCAGAGTGCCAGGTCTCTCTCCATTCAGAGACATCAGTATCAAGCGTGTCTGTCAGAGTGCCAGGTCTCTCTCCATTCAGAGACATCAGTATCAAGCCTGTCTGTCAGAGTGCCAGGTCTCTCTCCATTCAGAGACATCAGTATCAAGCCTGTCTGTCAGAGTGCCAGGTCTCTCTCCATTCAGAGACATCAGTATCAAGCCTGTCTGTCAGAGTGCCAGGTCTCTCTCCATTCAGAGACATCAGTATCAAGCCTGTCTGTCAGAGTGCCAGGTCTCTCTCCATTCAGAGACATCAGTATCAAGCGTGTCTGTCAGAGTGCCAGGTCTCTCTCCATTCAGAGACATCAGTATCAAGCCTGTCTGTCAGAGTGCCAGGTCTCTCTCCATTCAGAGACATCAGCATCAAGCCTGTCTGTCAGAGTGCCAGGTCTCTCTCCATTCAGAGACATCAATATCAAGCCTGTCTGTCAGAGTGCCAGGTCTCTCTCCATTCAGAGACATCAGTATCAAGCCTGTCTGTCAGTGTGCCAGGTCTCTCTCCATTCAGAGACATCAGTATCAAGCCTGTCTGTCAGAGTGCCAGGTCTCTCTCCATTCAGAGACATCAGCATCAAGCCTGTCTGTCAGAGTGCCAGGTGTCTCTCCATTCAGAGACATCAGTATCAAGCCTGTCTGTCAGAGTGCCAGGTGTCTCTCCATTCAGAGACATCAGTATCAAGCCTGTCTGTCAGAGTGCCAGGTCTCTCTCCATTCAGAGACATCAGCATCAAGCCTGTCTGTCAGAGTGCCAGGTCTCTCTCCATTCAGAGACATCAGTATCAAGCCTGTCTGTCAGAGTGCCATGTCTCTCTCCATTCAGAGACATCAGTATCAAGCCTGTCTGTCAGAGTGCCAGGTGTCTCTCCATTCAGAGACATCAGTATCAAGCCTGTATGTCAGAGTGCCATGTCTCTCTCCATTCAGAGACATCAGTATCAAGCCTGTCTGTCAGAGTGCCAGGTCTCTCTCCATTCAGAGACATCAGTATCAAGCCTGTCTGTCAGAGTGCCAGGTCTCTCTCCATTCAGAGACATCAGTATCAAGCGTGTCTGTCAGAGTGCCAGGTCTCTCTCCATTCAGAGACATCAGTATCAAGCCTGTCTGTCAGAGTGCCAGGTCTCTCTCCATTCAGAGACATCAGCATCAAGCCTGTCTGTCAGAGTGCCAGGTCTCTCTCCATTCAGAGACATCAATATCAAGCCTGTCTGTCAGAATGCCAGGTCTCTCTCCATTCAGAGACATCAGTATCAAGCCTGTCTGTCAGTGTGCCAGGTCTCTCTCCATTCAGAGACATCAGCATCAAGCCTGTCAGTCAGAGTGCCAGGTCTCTCTCCATTCAGAGACATCAATATCAAGCCTGTCTGTCAGAGTGCCAGGTCTCTCTCCATTCAGAGACATCAGTATCAAGCCTGTCTGTCAGTGTGCCAGGTCTCTCTCCATTCAGAGACATCAGCATCAAGCCTGTCTGTCAGAGTGCCAGGTCTCTCTCCATTCAGAGACATCAGTATCAAGCCTGTCTGTCAGAGTGCCATGTCTCTCTCCATTCAGAGACATCAGTATCAAGCCTGTCTGTCAGTGTGCCAGGTCTCTCTCCATTCAGAGACATCAGTATCAAGCCTGTCTGTCAGAGTGCCAGGTCTCTCTCCATTCAGAGACATCAGTATCAAGCCTGTCTGACAGAGTGCCAGGTCTCTCTCCATTCAGAGACATCAGTATCAAGCCTGTCTGTCAGAGTGCCAGGTCTCTCTCCATTCAGAGACATCAGTATCAAGCCTGTCTGTCAGAGTGCCAGGTCTCTCTCCATTCAGAGACATCAGTATCAAGCCTGTCTGTCAGAGTGCCAGGTCTCTCTCCATTCAGAGACATCAGTATCAAGCGTGTCTGTCAGAGTGCCAGGTCTCTCTCCATTCAGAGACATCAGTATCAAGCCTGTCTGTCAGAGTGCCAGGTCTCTCTCCATTCAGAGACATCAGCATCAAGCCTGTCTGTCAGAGTGCCAGGTCTCTCTCCATTCAGAGACATCAGTATCAAGCGTGTCTGTCAGAGTGCCAGGTCTCTCTCCATTCAGAGACATCAGTATCAAGCCTGTCTGTCAGAGTGCCAGGTCTCTCTCCATTCAGAGACATCAGTATCAAGCCTGTCTGTCAGAGTGCCAGGTCTCTCTCCATTCAGAGACATCAGTATCAAGCCTGTCTGTCAGAGTGCCAGGTCTCTCTCCATTCAGAGACATCAGCATCAAGCCTGTCTGTCAGAGTGCCAGGTCTCTCTCCATTCAGAGACATCAGTATCAAGCCTGTCTGTCAGAGTGCCAGGTCTCTCTCCATTCAGAGACATCAGCATCAAGCCTGTCTGTCAGAGTGCCAGGTCTCTCTCCATTCAGAGACATCAATATCAAGCCTGTCTGTCAGAGTGCCAGGTCTCTCTCCATTCAGAGACATCAGTATCAAGCCTGTCTGTCAGAGTGCCAGGTCTCTCTCCATTCAGAGACATCAGCATCAAGCCTGTCTGTCAGAGTGCCAGGTGTCTCTCCATTCAGAGACATCAGTATCAGGCCTGTCTGTCAGAGTGCCAGGTCTCTCTCCATTCAGAGACATCAGTATCAAGCCTGTCTGTCAGAGTGCCAGGTCTCTCTCCATTCAGAGACATCAGCATCAAGCCTGTCTGTCAGAGTGCCAGGTCTCTCTCCATTCAGAGACATCAGTATCAAGCCTGTCTGTCAGAGTGCCATGTCTCTCTCCATTCAGAGACATCAGTATCAAGCCTGTCTGTCAGAGTGCCAGGTGTCTCTCCATTCAGAGACATCAGTATCAAGCCTGTCTGTCAGAGTGCCATGTCTCTCTCCATTCAGAGACATCAGTATCAAGCCTGTCTGTCAGAGTGCCAGGTCTCTCTCCATTCAGAGACATCAGTATCAAGCCTGTCTGTCAGAGTGCCAGGTCTCTCTCCATTCAGAGACATCAGTATCAAGCCTGTCTGTCAGAGTGCCAGGTCTCTCTCCATTCAGAGACATCAGTATCAAGCGTGTCTGTCAGAGTGCCAGGTCTCTCTCCATTCAGAGACATCAGTATCAAGCCTGTCTGTCAGAGTGCCAGGTCTCTCTCCATTCAGAGACATCAGCATCAAGCCTGTCTGTCAGAGTGCCAGGTCTCTCTCCATTCAGAGACATCAATATCAAGCCTGTCTGTCAGAATGCCAGGTCTCTCTCCATTCAGAGACATCAGTATCAAGCCTGTCTGTCAGTGTGCCAGGTCTCTCTCCATTCAGAGACATCAGCATCAAGCCTGTCTGTCAGAGTGCCAGGTCTCTCTCCATTCAGAGACATCAATATCAAGCCTGTCTGTCAGAGTGCCAGGTCTCTCTCCATTCAGAGACATCAGTATCAAGCCTGTCTGTCAGTGTGCCAGGTCTCTCTCCATTCAGAGACATCAGCATCAAGCCTGTCTGTCAGAGTGCCAGGTCTCTCTCCATTCAGAGACATCAGTATCAAGCCTGTCTGTCAGAGTGCCATGTCTCTCTCCATTCAGAGACATCAGTATCAAGCCTGTCTGTCAGTGTGCCAGGTCTCTCTCCATTCAGAGACATCAGTATCAAGCCTGTCTGTCAGAGTGCCAGGTCTCTCTCCATTCAGAGACATCAGTATCAAGCCTGTCTGACAGAGTGCCAGGTCTCTCTCCATTCAGAGACATCAGTATCAAGCCTGTCTGTCAGAGTGCCAGGTCTCTCTCCATTCAGAGACATCAGTATCAAGCCTGTCTGTCAGAGTGCCAGGTCTCTCTCCATTCAGAGACATCAGTATCAAGCCTGTCTGTCAGAGTGCCAGGTCTCTCTCCATTCAGAGACATCAGTATCAAGCGTGTCTGTCAGAGTGCCAGGTCTCTCTCCATTCAGAGACATCAGTATCAAGCCTGTCTGTCAGAGTGCCAGGTCTCTCTCCATTCAGAGACATCAGCATCAAGCCTGTCTGTCAGAGTGCCAGGTCTCTCTCCATTCAGAGACATCAGTATCAAGCGTGTCTGTCAGAGTGCCAGGTCTCTCTCCATTCAGAGACATCAGTATCAAGCCTGTCTGTCAGAGTGCCAGGTCTCTCTCCATTCAGAGACATCAGTATCAAGCCTGTCTGTCAGAGTGCCAGGTCTCTCTCCATTCAGAGACATCAGTATCAAGCCTGTCTGTCAGAGTGCCAGGTCTCTCTCCATTCAGATACATCAGTATCAAGCCTGTCTGTCAGAGTGCCAGGTCTCTCTCCATTCAGAGACATCAGTATCAAGCGTGTCTGTCAGAGTGCCAGGTCTCTCTCCATTCAGAGACATCAGTATCAAGCCTGTCTGTCAGAGTGCCAGGTCTCTCTCCATTCAGAGACATCAGCATCAAGCCTGTCTGTCAGAGTGCCAGGTCTCTCTCCATTCAGAGACATCAATATCAAGCCTGTCTGTCAGAGTGCCAGGTCTCTCTCCATTCAGAGACATCAGTATCAAGCCTGTCTGTCAGTGTGCCAGGTCTCTCTCCATTCAGAGACATCAGTATCAAGCCTGTCTGTCAGAGTGCCAGGTCTCTCTCCATTCAGAGACATCAGCATCAAGCCTGTCTGTCAGAGTGCCAGGTGTCTCTCCATTCAGAGACATCAGTATCAAGCCTGTCTGTCAGAGTGCCAGGTCTCTCTCCATTCAGAGACATCAGTATCAAGCCTGTCTGTCAGAGTGCCAGGTCTCTCTCCATTCAGAGACATCAGCATCAAGCCTGTCTGTCAGAGTGCCAGGTCTCTCTCCATTCAGAGACATCAGTATCAAGCCTGTCTGTCAGAGTGCCATGTCTCTCTCCATTCAGAGACATCAGTATCAAGCCTGTCTGTCAGAGTGCCAGGTGTCTCTCCATTCAGAGACATCAGTATCAAGCCTGTCTGTCAGAGTGCCATGTCTCTCTCCATTCAGAGACATCAGTATCAAGCCTGTCTGTCAGAGTGCCAGGTCTCTCTCCATTCAGAGACATCAGTATCAAGCCTGTCTGTCAGTGTGCCAGGTCTCTCTCCATTCAGAGACATCAGTATCAAGCCTGTCTGTCAGAGTGCCAGGTCTCTCTCCATTCAGAGACATCAGCATCAAGCCTGTCTGTCAGAGTGCCAGGTGTCTCTCCATTCAGAGACATCAGTATCAGGCCTGTCTGTCAGAGTGCCAGGTCTCTCTCCATTCAGAGACATCAGTATCAAGCCTGTCTGTCAGAGTGCCAGGTCTCTCTCCATTCAGAGACATCAGCATCAAGCCTGTCTGTCAGAGTGCCAGGTCTCTCTCCATTCAGAGACATCAGTATCAAGCCTGTCTGTCAGAGTGCCATGTCTCTCTCCATTCAGAGACATCAGTATCAAGCCTGTCTGTCAGAGTGCCAGGTGTCTCTCCATTCAGAGACATCAGTATCAAGCCTGTCTGTCAGAGTGCCATGTCTCTCTCCATTCAGAGACATCAGTATCAAGCCTGTCTGTCAGAGTGCCAGGTCTCTCTCCATTCAGAGACATCAGTATCAAGCCTGTCTGTCAGAGTGCCAGGTCTCTCTCCATTCAGAGACATCAGTATCAAGCGTGTCTGTCAGAGTGCCAGGTCTCTCTCCATTCAGAGACATCAGTATCAAGCCTGTCTGTCAGAGTGCCAGGTCTCTCTCCATTCAGAGACATCAGCATCAAGCCTGTCTGTCAGAGTGCCAGGTCTCTCTCCATTCAGAGACATCAGTATCAAGCCTGTCTGTCAGAGTGCCAGGTCTCTCTCCATTCAGAGACATCAGCATCAAGCCTGTCTGTCAGAGTGCCAGGTCTCTCTCCATTCAGAGACATCAGTATCAAGCCTGTCTGTCAGAGTGCCATGTCTCTCTCCATTCAGAGACATCAGTATCAAGCCTGTCTGTCAGAGTGCCAGGTGTCTCTCCATTCAGAGACATCAGTATCAAGCCTATATGTCAGAGTGCCATGTCTCTCTCCATTCAGAGACATCAGTATCAAGCCTGTCTGTCAGAGTGCCAGGTCTCTCTCCATTCAGAGACATCAGTATCAAGCCTGTCTGTCAGAGTGCCAGGTCTCTCTCCATTCAGAGACATCAGTATCAAGCGTGTCTGTCAGAGTGCCAGGTCTCTCTCCATTCAGAGACATCAGTATCAAGCCTGTCTGTCAGAGTGCCAGGTCTCTCTCCATTCAGAGACATCAGCATCAAGCCTGTCTGTCAGAGTGCCAGGTCTCTCTCCATTCAGAGACATCAATATCAAGCCTGTCTGTCAGAATGCCAGGTCTCTCTCCATTCAGAGACATCAGTATCAAGCCTGTCTGTCAGTGTGCCAGGTCTCTCTCCATTCAGAGACATCAGCATCAAGCCTGTCTGTCAGAGTGCCAGGTCTCTCTCCATTCAGAGACATCAATATCAAGCCTGTCTGTCAGAGTGCCAGGTCTCTCTCCATTCAGAGACATCAGTATCAAGCCTGTCTGTCAGAGTGCCAGGTCTCTCTCCATTCAGAGACATCAGTATCAAGCCTGTCTGTCAGTGTGCCAGGTCTCTCTCCATTCAGAGACATCAGTATCAAGCCTGTCTGTCAGAGTGTTCAGGTCTCTCTCCATTCAGAGACATCAGCATCAAGCCTGTCTGTCAGAGTGCCAGGTGTCTCTCCATTCAGAGACATCAGTATCAAGCCTGTCTGTCAGAGTGCCAGGTCTCTCTCCATTCAGAGACATCAGTATCAAGCCTGTCTGTCAGAGTGCCAGGTCTCTCTCCATTCAGAGACATCAGCATCAAGCCTGTCTGTCAGAGTGCCAGGTCTCTCTCCATTCAGAGACATCAGTATCAAGCCTGTCTGTCAGATTGCCATGTCTCTCTCCATTCAGAGACATCAGTATCAAGCCTGTCTGTCAGAGTGCCAGGTGTCTCTCCATTCAGAGACATCAGTATCAAGCCTGTCTGTCAGAGTGCCATGTCTCTCTCCATTCAGAGACATCAGTATCAAGCCTGTCTGTCAGAGTGCCAGGTCTCTCTCCATTCAGAGACATCAGTATCAAGCCTGTCTGTCAGTGTGCCAGGTCTCTCTCCATTCAGAGACATCAGTATCAAGCCTGTCTGTCAGAGTGCCAGGTCTCTCTCCATTCAGAGACATCAGCATCAAGCCTGTCTGTCAGAGTGCCAGGTGTCTCTCCATTCAGAGACATCAGTATCAAGCCTGTCTGTCAGAGTGCCAGGTCTCTCTCCATTCAGAGACATCAGTATCAAGCCTGTCTGTCAGAGTGCCAGGTCTCTCTCCATTCAGAGACATCAGCATCAAGCCTGTCTGTCAGAGTGCCAGGTCTCTCTCCATTCAGAGACATCAGTATCAAGCCTGTCTGTCAGAGTGCCATGTCTCTCTCCATTCAGAGACATCAGTATCAAGCCTGTCTGTCAGAGTGCCAGGTGTCTCTCCATTCAGAGACATCAGTATCAAGCCTGTCTGTCAGAGTGCCAGGTCTCTCTCCATTCAGAGACATCAGTATCAAGCCTGTCTGTCAGAGTGCCAGGTCTCTCTCCATTCAGAGACATCAGTATCAAGCGTGTCTGTCAGAGTGCCAGGTCTCTCTCCATTCAGAGACATCAGTATCAAGCCTGTCTGTCAGAGTGCCAGGTCTCTCTCCATTCAGAGACATCAGCATCAAGCCTGTCTGTCAGAGTGCCAGGTCTCTCTCCATTCAGAGACATCAATATCAAGCCTGTCTGTCAGAGTGCCAGGTCTCTCTCCATTCAGAGACATCAGTATCAAGCCTGTCTGTCAGTGTGCCAGGTCTCTCTCCATTCAGAGACATCAGCATCAAGCCTGTCTGTCAGAGTGCCAGGTCTCTCTCCATTCAGAGACATCAATATCAAGCCTGTCTGTCAGAGTGCCAGGTCTCTCTCCATTCAGAGACATCAGTATCAAGCCTGTCTGTCAGTGTGCCAGGTCTCTCTCCATTCAGAGACATCAGCATCAAGCCTGTCTGTCAGAGTGCCAGGTCTCTCTCCATTCAGAGACATCAGTATCAAGCGTGTCTGTCAGAGTGCCATGTCTCTCTCCATTCAGAGACATCAGTATCAAGCCTGTCTGTCAGTGTGCCAGGTCTCTCTCCATTCAGAGACATCAGTATCAAGCCTGTCTGTCAGAGTGCCAGGTCTCTCTCCATTCAGAGACATCAGTATCAAGCCTGTCTGTCAGAGTGCCAGGTCTCTCTCCATTCAGAGACATCAGTATCAAGCCTGTCTGTCAGAGTGCCAGGTCTCTCTCCATTCAGAGACATCAGTATCAAGCCTGTCTGTCAGTGTGCCAGGTCTCTCTCCATTCAGAGACATCAGTATCAAGCCTGTCTGTCAGAGTGCCAGGTCTCTCTCCATTCAGAGACATCAGTATCAAGCCTGTCTGTCATTGTGGCAGGTCTCTCTCCATTCAGAGACATCAGTATCAAGCCTGTCTGTCATTGTGGCAGGTCTCTCTCCATTCAGAGACATCAGTATCAAGCCTGTCTGTCAGAGTGCCAGGTCTCTCTCCATTCAGAGACATCAGTATCAAGCCTGTCTGTCAGAGTGCCAGGTCTCTCTCCATTCAGAGACATCAGTATCAAGCCTGTCTGTCAGAGTGCCAGGTCTCTCTCCATTCAGAGACATCAGTATCAAGCGTGTCTGTCAGAGTGCCATGTCTCTCTCCATTCAGAGACATCAGTATCAAGCCTGTCTGTAAGTGTGCCAGGTCTCTCTCCATTCAGAGACATCAGTATCAAGCCTGTCTGTCAGAGTGCCAGGTCTCTCTCCATTCAGAGACATCAGCATCAAGCCTGTCTGACAAAGTGCCAGGTCTCTCTCCATTCAGAGACATCAGTATCAAGCCTGTCTGTCAGAGTGCCAGGTCTCTCTCCATTCAGAGACATCAGTATCAAGCCTGTCTGTCAGTGTGCCAGGTCTCTCTCCATTCAGAGACATCAGTATCAAGCCTGTCTGTCAGAGTGCCAGGTCTCTCTCCATTCAGAGACATCAGTATCAAGCCTGTCTGTCAGTGTGGCAGGTCTCTCTCCATTCAGAGACATCAGTATCAAGCGTGTCTGTCAGAGTGCCAGGTCTCTCTCCATTCAGAGACATCAGTATCAAGCCTGTCTGTCAGAGTGCCAGGTCTCTCTCCATTCAGAGACATCAGTATCAAGCCTGTCTGTCAGAGTGCCAGGTCTCTCTCCATTCAGAGACATCAGTATCAAGCCTGTCTGTCAGAGTGCCAGGTCTCTCTCCATTCAGAGACATCAGTATCAAGCCTGTCTGTCAGAGTGCCAGGTCTCTCTCCATTCAGAGACATCAGTATCAAGCCTGTCTGTCATTGTGGCAGGTCTCTCTCCATTCAGAGACATCAGTATCAAGCCTGTCTGTCATTGTGGCAGGTCTCTCTCCATTCAGAGACATCAGTATCAAGCCTGTCTGTCAGAGTGCCAGGTCTCTCTCCATTCAGAGACATCAGTATCAAGCCTGTCTGTCAGAGTGCCAGGTCTCTCTCCATTCAGAGACATCAGTATCAAGCCTGTCTGTCAGAGTGCCAGGTCTCTCTCCATTCAGAGACATCAGTATCAAGCGTGTCTGTCAGAGTGCCATGTCTCTCTCCATTCAGAGACATCAGTATCAAGCCTGTCTGTAAGTGTGCCAGGTCTCTCTCCATTCAGAGACATCAGTATCAAGCCTGTCTGTCAGAGTGCCAGGTCTCTCTCCATTCAGAGACATCAGCATCAAGCCTGTCTGACAAAGTGCCAGGTCTCTCTCCATTCAGAGACATCAGTATCAAGCCTGTCTGTCAGAGTGCCAGGTCTCTCTCCATTCAGAGACATCAGTATCAAGCCTGTCTGTCAGTGTGCCAGGTCTCTCTCCATTCAGAGACATCAGTATCAAGCCTGTCTGTCAGAGTGCCAGGTCTCTCTCCATTCAGAGACATCAGTATCAAGCCTGTCTGTCAGTGTGGCAGGTCTCTCTCCATTCAGAGACATCAGTATCAAGCGTGTCTGTCAGAGTGCCAGGTCTCTCTCCATTCAGAGACATCAGTATCAAGCCTGTCTGTCAGAGTGCCAGGTCTCTCTCCATTCAGAGACATCAGTATCAAGCCTGTCTGTCAGAGTGCCAGGTCTCTCTCCATTCAGAGACATCAGTATCAAGCCTGTCTGTCAGAGTGCCAGGTCTCTCTCCATTCAGAGACATCAGTATCAAGCCTGTCTGTCAGAGTGCCAGGTCTCTCTCCATTCAGAGACATCAGTATCAAGCCTGTCTGTCAGAGTGCCAGGTCTCTCTCCATTCAGAGACATCAGTATCAAGCGTGTCTGTCAGAGTGCCAGGTCTCTCTCCATTCAGAGACATCAGTATCAAGCCTGTCTGTCAGAGTGCCAGGTCTCTCTCCATTCAGAGACATCAGCATCAAGCCTGTCTGTCAGAGTGCCAGGTCTCTCTCCATTCATAGACATCAGTATCAAGCCTGTCTGTCAGAGTGCCAGGTCTCTCTCCATTCAGAGACATCAGTATCAAGCGTGTCTGTCAGAGTGCCAGGTCTCTCTCCATTCAGAGACATCAGTATCAAGCCTGTCTGTCAGAGTGCCAGGTCTCTCTCCATTCAGAGACATCAGCATCAAGCCTGTCTGTCAGAGTGCCAGGTCTCTCTCCATTCAGAGACATCAATATCAAGCCTGTCTGTCAGAGTGCCATGTCTCTCTCCATTCAGAGACATCAGTATCAAGCCTGTCTGTAAGTGTGCCAGGTCTCTCTCCATTCAGAGACATCAGTATCAAGCCTGTCTGTCAGAGTGCCAGGTCTCTCTCCATTCAGAGACATCAGCATCAAGCCTGTCTGACAAAGTGCCAGGTCTCTCTCCATTCAGAGACATCAGTATCAAGCCTGTCTGTCAGAGTGCCAGGTCTCTCTCCATTCAGAGACATCAGTATCAAGCCTGTCTGTCAGTGTGCCAGGTCTCTCTCCATTCAGAGACATCAGTATCAAGCCTGTCTGTCAGAGTGCCAGGTCTCTCTTCATTCAGAGACATCAGTATCAAGCCTGTCTGTCAGTGTGGCAGGTCTCTCTCCATTCAGAGACATCAGTATCAAGCGTGTCTGTCAGAGTGCCAGGTCTCTCTCCATTCAGAGACATCAGTATCAAGCCTGTCTGTCAGAGTGCCAGGTCTCTCTCCATTCAGAGACATCAGTATCAAGCCTGTCTGTCAGAGTGCCAGGTCTCTCTCCATTCAGAGACATCAGTATCAAGCCTGTCTGTCAGAGTGCCAGGTCTCTCTCCATTCAGAGACATCAGTATCAAGCCTGTCTGTCAGAGTGCCAGGTCTCTCTCCATTCAGAGATATCAGTATCAAGCCTGTCTGTCAGAGTGCCAGGTCTCTCTCCATTCAGAGACATCAGTATCAAGCGTGTCTGTCAGAGTGCCAGGTCTCTCTCCATTCAGAGACATCAGTATCAAGCCTGTCTGTCAGAGTGCCAGGTCTCTCTCCATTCAGAGACATCAGCATCAAGCCTGTCTGTCAGAGTGCCAGGTCTCTCTCCATTCATAGACATCAGTATCAAGCCTGTCTGTCAGAGTGCCAGGTCTCTCTCCATTCAGAGACATCAGTATCAAGCGTGTCTGTCAGAGTGCCAGGTCTCTCTCCATTCAGAGACATCAGTATCAAGCCTGTCTGTCAGAGTGCCAGGTCTCTCTCCATTCAGAGACATCAGCATCAAGCCTGTCTGTCAGAGTGCCAGGTCTCTCTCCATTCAGAGACATCAATATCAAGCCTGTCTGTCAGAGTGCCAGGTCTCTCTCCATTCAGAGACATCAGTATCAAGCCTGTCTGTCAGTGTGCCAGGTCTCTCTCCATTCAGAGACATCAGTATCAAGCCTGTCTGTCAGAGTGCCAGGTCTCTCTCCATTCAGAGACATCAGCATCAAGCCTGTCTGTCAGAGTGCCAGGTGTCTCTCCATTCAGAGACATCAGTATCAAGCCTGTCTGTCAGAGTGCCAGGTCTCTCTCCATTCAGAGACATCAGTATCAAGCGTGTCTGTCAGAGTGCCAGGTCTCTCTCCATTCAGAGACATCAGCATCAAGCCTGTCTGTCAGAGTGCCAGGTCTCTCTCCATTCAGAGACATCAGTATCAAGCCTGTCTGTCAGAGTGCCATGTCTCTCTCCATTCAGGGACATCAGTATCAAGCCTGTCTGTCAGTGTGCCAGGTCTCTCTCCATTCAGAGACATCAGTATCAAGCCTGTCTGTCAGAGTGCCAGGTCTCTCTCCATTCAGAGACATCAGTATCAAGCCTGTCTGACAGAGTGCCAGGTCTCTCTCCATTCAGAGACATCAGTATCAAGCCTGTCTGTCAGAGTGCCAGGTCTCTCTCCATTCAGAGACATCAGTATCAAGCCTGTCTGTCAGAGTGCCAGGTCTCTCTCCATTCAGAGACATCAGTATCAAGCCTGTCTGTCAGAGTGCCAGGTCTCTCTCCATTCAGAGACATCAGTATCAAGCCTGTCTGTCAGAGTGCCAGGTCTCTCCCCATTAAGAGACATCAGTATCAATCCCATCTGTCAGTCTGGACTTCATCACATCATCTTGCAAGTCTCCATGTACTGGCTCCATACATGTTTCTGTGAACACAAACAGTCACTGTTCTCTTACCAATGGCTTTTAGGATAGGTGATATCTGACACACAAACAGGTACTATGTTGAAGTTTGAACAGGTCAGACTAAACCTACCTAATTCTGTTCTCCCCATCGACGACCGTTGGTGAGCAGCAAGAGGTGAGGCGTATTCAGGCTGGTATGGCCGTAAGCGAGGGAACAACTCTTGGTACACTATATAAAGTCAATGTGTCACTCACTCTGAAAG